>NW_027361971.1:3767500-3960000 GCF_039654945.1 Dendrobates tinctorius | reverse complement strand
AATAGATTTTAAATTCGCCTCAGACGTGAACTTAAGGCCTATCTCATTCACATTAAGTGGGTCGCCCTCCCAGGGCCGTGGGGTACTCGGTACCGGGCCAGTATCAGTGAGATGTGTCACAGCGGCAGTGACCCGGACCGTGGCCCTGGGCGCCCAAGCAATAGGAAAGATGAATGGTGGAATGTAGTTAAATGAATAGTTTGTGATGCCACCTGTGGTGTTCAGCAAGGGAGGTGTGAAGCCGACGCTGCAGACAGATCCTCCGGGACAGATGGTGTGGTGCAGCAATGATGTTATAGCCCTCCACAGGCAGGGCTGTTGTCCCAGGGCAGTGTAGATGTGGAGACACTTAGATGGTATAGTGTTCGGCGCAGGGGATGTAGCAGTGCCAGGCGGACGGACGCAGGAAGGAATGTAGGACACCAGGGCATGTAGTTCCAAAGCTTTAATCACAGTCTGTAGTGCCCACTTCTGTGCCGTGTCCTCCGGGTCAGGGACTCAGTCAACCTCCAGGCAAGATGGAATGCTGCCTTCCATGCTCCACCAACTTATGTGCATTTTCCTGAACGTCTCCTCTATAGCGCCTAGTACTGCGCTACACTGGAGTTCCTCCTCACAGATGTTCCCATGAATTCTACTTGCATGGCAGACAGCTGTAGCATGCTTCGGGGACTCTCTACTCCTGAGTCCCGGCTCTCTATCCGTGTTGCTGTTGTGCCACCCAAGTTTTAGATGGGAGTAGTGCATTTACAGCCAACTAATCCACCGGTGTCTGCTGCAGAACCATTAGTGTCCATACAACCTCAGGGATCGGGCCCCGGCCTTGCGCTTAGAACTTCTAGGCAGGGTTCTTCCTCTAACCCACGTCCTCTGTGTTCCCTTTTACTCCTACATTCCGTACTTGTCTTTTCCCTTCTATGGAAGCTCAGGCGTCAGTTCAATGTCCTTCTCCTTCTTTCCTTTCCCGTGCCAGCAGCTCAGATCACTGAGGCAGCTGCAGCATTCCTTCCTCCATCCTTCTTCCAGGGATCCCCACTCCTCCCGAGTGGCTTCCTCTCTCAGCCTCACTCACTGACTGACTGACTGACTGACCTGTAATCCTAAACCATCCCGCTCTTTTATGTATTCTCAACTCCACCCACCTCCCAGCATGTCTAGTGTTCCAAGCAGGGAACCACCAAAGGCGCTCTGCTTCTCTCTAAGCAAGGAGCCGCAATGTGGTTTTGCTGAACTACTCTATTGTGTGAGGTGCGAGTGTTGGAGCATGGTCAGGAGCCTCCAACCTACCTGGATCATGGGGAACCACACCTTAGGAGAAGGTGCAGTACCTCTGTGGCGACTGAGCCTCAGGGGCGCCACATACCCCCCGTTAAACACAGCACGTCCACGGGCTGCAAGGCAAACAAAGTTGACAGTACAGGAACATACAAATTTTTATAATGCAGTATAAGCATTTCCTATACTAAATTTCCCAATGTGAGAGGCACTCATTCTTGAATGTTGCAAACAGTTATTAATTAACTATCTAAAATTCTAAGTCAAAAGTGCAATTTTCCCATATAATACTTAATTCAAAGTGCTATTATCTGTTACTCTCTATCACTTCAGTGTTCTTCATCAACATATTTCTTTTCTCTCTTTAGTGCACATTTTCTACTTTCTCTCAACTCTGAGTGATAACCGTCATGCCTGGTTCACCATATACATTTTCAATTCTTTATTCAAATCTTTCATCTCTGTATCAAAACATTTCTCATGCTATATAAAAGCCATTTCCTAGTTACCAATACTCTTATAAAACACATCATCATCATATACTTCACATTAAAACTTTTCAATAATTCTTGTAAGTGCTGGACACCGCTCCCAGCCAGGATCTCTTGCAGTGTCCTTTGATTGGAGTCATGCTCCAAATGAGGTAGACATAATCTTCGCAAAGTGTCTATATGTAAAACCAAGAGAGGGCACCTAAAGAGGTGCAACTATTTACAAACACAGTTTTTGGATCACTCCAAGTTCATGATCACTCAGTTCAAATGTAAAGGCTACCAACAACACAGGGCAACTCTGGAAAAACAAAAATAAACCATGATGGTCAAAAATAGAACAAAAGGCACAACGGTGCAAATAAACCCTCCTGGGTAACGAGAATTAGTATAGGTTACTAGTGCTGGTCCCCTCCTGGGGTTCTGGAAGCAGCTGATTGGGAAATGCTACCAGATGTAATACTTTGGATGTCTTCATCCAATTCCAGTGCTCTGGTGCGTGGCCTAGCACCGAGGGATGCCGCAGCCTTTTGGCGCTGATAGGCGACTACATGGGGACTCAGCAGCCAAGAGATCTCAAGGTCACTATCCCACAGCGATCTAGACTCATCCAATCCTCGAAGATGCTGAATCGCACGCACCTGTTCCAGCCGTACCCTTCTCAGTAGGGACCTTCTCCACCTCCCCATTTCCGTCAGTCCAGTGCCCCCAGCTGACTCTTCCAACTGCCCCATTTTGAGTTCCCGCAAGCCTGCCTCTGACAACGTGAAGTCGGAGGGCAACCCATTAGGAGGGCTGGGGTATATACCTGGTGCCTCCCGGTGGTGCAGTCCCTGCTCCGGTGCAGGCATAGTGGCAGTGGACGCTGTTTGGTGGAACACCGGGGACGGTGGTGGAGCTAATGGCGGCTCCGGGTCCGCGGGGGCCTCTGGTGGGACCTGCGCGGCCGCGTCAGGTCCAGGCGGGAGTTCCCCTTCCTCCGCTTCAGCTCCACATGCTGTGTACAACTCCTCCGGTAATAGCGGCAGAAGGGGAACAAAATACGCTGCCGGTGGCATGGCAGCGGTCCTAGGCTCCACAGGGTCTGCCAGGAAGAGATCCGGTGCAGCAGCGGCGGATACCGGTGTCGTGGGTACCGCAGGTGTAGGCCCCTCCTGGGCGCTCTGCAGATTCAAGGTCCAGTCCATAGCGTTTCCTGCCTCAGTTGCAGGCGGTGCGTCAGCAGGGTGATTTCATCCTCCAGCTGCTGACGGTTCATCTCCGCTATGGGGTTGGAGCCTTCAGCCATGGCGCCGGGGAGATCCACTTCCCCATGCTCCGCAGGCCTCCTTCCCTCTCTCTCCAATATGGCGTTCAGGTGTTATTCTCCCTCCTCTCTCGGCCCCTTTCCTGCCACTGGCTTCTGCCCCTCCTTCTTGGGGCAGAGTCTTCTTCCAGCGTCTCCATTCCAAGCCAGCATACGAACCCCTCGGGGGGTGGGCTGTGTTGCTGTTACATAGTAATTCAAGCAGGGGAGGCCCAAGACTGTTCGCGGTCTTTTCCTAGGACCTCCCATCTCGTCACGCCCTTCTTCTCCACGCCAATGGCCATTTTTCAAGTTCATTTCACAGTCTATTAAATTGGGTCTTCTGCACATTCTCAAAAGTTTTAAGGCCAACAAATCCTAGGCGCACACAACCCGATGGCATCGGGTCTCGTCATCCTGTTCGTGACGCCAAGCTGGGTCGCCCTCCCAGGTCCGTGGGGTACTCGGTACCGGGCCGGTATCAGTGGGATGTGTCACAGCGGCAGTGACCCGGACCGTGGCCCTGGGCGCCCAAGCAATAGGAAAGATGAATGGTGGAATGTAGTTAAATGAATAGTTCGTGACACCACCTGTGGTGTTCAGCAAGGGAGGTGTGAAGCCGACGCTGCAGACAGACCCTCCGGGACAGATGGTGTGGTGCAGCAATGACGTTATAGCCCTCCACAGGCAGGGCTGTTGTCCAGGGCAGTTTCTAGGGAATTTTGCCAACAGGGCGAACATCGAAAAAGCGCCCCCCCCGAACATTAACATGCTGAATACTTTAGATAAACTTAGATAAACGTGTCTTACCTTTGCATCAATCCAATCCTCGAAGGCATCAAAGTTCAAAGGCTCACTTTCCTTCACTTTGCTGCTGTAAAAACGACTATTGCAGCAGAATAGTCTGCTTCCTCTGCCAACTCGCTCTCGATCGATAAAATAGCCAGGGCCGATAATCTTTCTTCCGCCATTGTAGAATGCAAGTATGTTTTTATTAGTTTTAGATATTACCCCCCCCCCGATACACAGAGGGCAATCTAGGTACATTTTGGGGCAGGGGTTCTCCAACTTTTTAAACATGGGGCCAGCAGATCACAGTCCCAGGGCAGATTCTAGGGAATTTTGCCAACAGGGCGAACAACGAAAAAGCGTCCCCCCAACATTAACATGTTGAATACTTTAGATAAACTTAGATAAACGTGTCTTACCTTTGCATCAATCCAATCCTCGAAGGCATCAAAGTTCAAAGGCTCACTTTCCTTCACTTTGCTGCTGCAAAAAGGACTATTGCAGCAGAATAGTCTGCTTCCTCTGCCAACTCGCTCTCGATCGATAAAATAGCCAGGGCCGATAATCTTTCTTCCGCCATTGTAGAACGCAAGTGTGTTTTTATTAGCTTTAGATATTACCCCCCCCCCGATACACAGAGGGCAATCTAGGTACATTTTGGGGCAGGGGTCCTCCAACTTTTTAAACATGGGGCCAGCAGATCACGGTCCCTCGGACCACTGGAGGACCGGAATATAGTTAAAAAAAAATACTATGAACCAATTCATATGCACACTGCATAGGTCCCCAATAGGCAGCGCAAGTCCCCAATAGGCAGCAGCATAGGTCCCCAATAGGCAGGTAAATGTCCCCAATAGACAGCACAGGTCCCCAATAGACAGCATAGGTCCCCAATAGGCAGCACAAGTCTCCAATAGACAGCACAGGTCCCCAATAGGTAGCACAAGTCCCCAAAAGGCAGCAGCATAGGTCCCCAATAGGCAGGTAAATGTCCCCAATAGACAGAACCGGTCCCCAATAGACAGCATAGGTCCCCAATAGGCAGCAGCATAGGTCCCCAATAGGCAGCAGCATAGGTCCCCAATAGGCAGCACAAGTCCCCAATAGGCAGCAGCATAGGTCCCCAATAGGCAGGTAAATGTACCCAATAGACAGCACAGGTCCCCAATAGACAGCACAGGTCCCCAATAGACAGCATAGGTCCCCAATAGGCAGCACAGGTCCCCAATAGGCAGCAGCATAGGTCCCCAATAGGCAGGTAAATGTCCCCAATAGACAGCACAGGTCCCCAATAGACAGCACAGGTCCCCAATAGACAGCATAGGTCCCCAATAGACAGCACAGGTCCCCAATAAGCAGGTAAATGTCTCCAACAGGTTCCCAACAGGCAGAGCCCCCTCACTGTCCTGCTCCACCGTCCGTGCACACTAACTGCCAGCCAACTGGTGAGTGGTGACTGACTGCCACAGCCCGCCCCACACCACCGCGCCTGTTGTGACCGATGAAGATAGATGATAATAGCAGGTGAGGTGACAGGTCGCAGTCAGGCAGGGCAGGCCACACAGACTCCAGTCATACTGGGTAGGTAACGGGCAGCGCGCACGTGTGACTCACTAGAGAATGAGAGATGAGACGAGATACACCGTCACCATGACCCAATAGCCGGCACTGCATTACAATTGCAGCAGGTATTAGTGCGCGGGGGCTGCCGGCCGGGTCAGGTCACTGCACGACATGCACGTGACGTATCAGTGCGCTGTGGGCAGGGTGGTGTGCACATACTGCAGCTGCAGGCAAGGGAGCAGCACAACGCTAGAGAGTCCCTCCTCGGCTCCTCTCCTCCTCCACGTGAATTGATTTGATGTCAACTTGCGCGCGCCGCCCACTGGCCGTGCCCGCGGCGCTGCAACAAAGTACTGGATCGCGCCGGCTCTGGCTAGGAGGCGGCGGCGCCCCCTGCTTGGTGGCGCCCCGTGCGATCGCACCCCCCGTCCCCCCCTAAAAACGGCCCTGCTGTTGTCCCAGGGAAGTGTAGATGTGGAGACACTTACATGGTGTAGTGTTTGGCGCAGGGGATGTAGCAGTGCCAGGCGGACGGACGCAGGAAGGAATGGAGGACACCAGGGCATGTAGTTCCAAAGCTTTACTCACAGTCTGTAGTGCCCGCTTCTGTGCCATGTCCTCCGGGTCAGGGACTCAGTCAACCTCCAGGCAAGATGGAATGTTCCCTTCCATGCTCCGTCAACTTATGTGCCTTTTCCTGAACGTCTCCTCTATAGCGCGTTTAAGTGTGAAGATCTCCTAGTACTGTGTTACACTGGAGTTCCTCCTGACAGATGTTCCCATGAACTCTACTTGCACGGCAGACAGCTGTAGCCTGCTTCGGGGACTCTCTACTCCTAAGTCCCGGCTCTCTATCCGTGTTGCTGTTGTGCCCTCAAGTCTTACATGGGAGTAGTGCATTTACAGCCCACTACTCCACCGTTGTCTGCTGCAGAACCATTAGTGTCCACACAACCTCGGGGACCGGGCCCCGGCCTTGTGCTTAGAACTTCTAGGCAGGTTTCTTCCTCTAACCCACATCCTCTGTGTTCCCTTTTACTCCAACGTTCCGTACTTGTCTTTTCCCTTCTATGGAAGCTCAGGCTTCAGTTCAATGTCATTCTCCTTCTTTCCTTTCCCGTGCCAGCTGGCTCAGATGACTGAGGCAGCTGTAGCACTCCTTCCTCCTTCCCTCTTCCAGGGATCCCCACTCCTCCCGAGTGGCTTCCTCTCTCAGCCTCACTCACTGACTGACTGACTGACTGACCTGTAATCATAAACCATCCCGCTCTTTTATGTATTCTCAACTCCACCCACCTCCCAGCACGTCTAGTGTTCCAAGCAGGGAACTACCAAAGGTGCTCTGCTTCTCTCTAAGCAAGGAGCCGCAATGTGGTTTTGCTGAACTACTCTATTGTGTGGGGTGCGAGTGTTGGAGCGTAGTCAGGAGCCTCCAACCTAACTGGTTGGTGGGGCACCTCACTTTAGGAGAAGGTGCAGTACCTCTGTGGCGACTGAGCCTCAGGGGCGCCACATAAGCTCTTGAACAAAGCTGTTGAAGGAAGATATATACCCTGACCAAAAGATCAAAATATCATCAATGTAGCGCCCCCAAAAAATAACCTGGGGGCACCACCATGCCGCTCTGTCTTCACCAAAGACAACAGTGTCTTCCCACCAGCCCAGGAGCAGGTTGGCATACGTAGTCTCATCCGAGTATTGGATGAGACTATCATATAGAGGAGTTCAACAAGTGATTTGATGCCCAGTTAACCAGAGGATGCAGTGACATCTATATAATGTGTGGGGTGTGGATGCACCACTAATATGTTCTCTAAGACTCTCACCGACAGCAGCAGTTGTCATGATTTTTGTATGATTTGGAGATCTGCTCTATGATTCTATATATATTAAGATGTAATGTACCATACTATATTATGTTATTAGGTTCTAATTAAGCTATGCACATCTTCTAACATGGCGATTTATCAATATTAACAATTATATAGGGTCATATATGTGTTGACATATTCTTGTTTAGTAATAGATCCCATTGACAGCAGTAGATATCATGAATTTTGCATAATCTGGGAACTGTTATGACTTTATATATATTAAAATAGAACTTATAACCTTAATCAAGCTATATACATTTGAGTGGTTCTATGAATTGGGGTTTGAACTGGCTTTGTTGTGGCTGCTCCAGCAGGTGTATTCTAAGTGCATTGTATTCATCTACATATGAGTGATTCTATTATTTGGAGTGTAAACTGGCTTCCTATGGCTGCTCCAATAGGCGTATTCTAAGTGCATTGTATTTATTTGAGTATGGATCGCGCGATTGAGTGTGGTCCCTTGTGTATCTCTAGGGGCTAATAATCATTACTAGGGTTCTAGACATGCACGATATGGGCGATCATTCCATCAGACTATGTACTGCATGATTGGGTGGGACTCTATGTATATATAAAGGCGGTATGGAAGGAGTGGAGCCAATTTCTATGCATCAGACAATGTACCGTCTGGCTCCTCCTCTGTTGCCTCATCTGTTGGACAACAGCATTTTTTGGACAAAAGAAGCTTTGGACACCATACCATCTGAGAGAACATATTGGGAATCCCAGATATTAAAAAAAACGGAGTGATCATAATAGGATTATAAATTTGACTTCCCACGTATTGACTGAGTGGGAGAGATCTGTCCTTATAAAAGGTTTATCATTTGTCCCTACTAGTAATTTTGATGATTTCTCATGGGTTAAGGATATTAACCTCTTCTATAAAAATTTAAAATGGAAAAGATTTTTTTAAAGGTCATGATCGGGCTCAATGTTTGGCTCTTGGAATTAATATTGATGAGTTATCTGATGTCAGGCTATTGGCTGACCTTTATGAGGAGGGCCAGAGGCCGGAAGGACTGGGCCCCTTCACGGACCTCAAGCCGAGGAGTACAAGAATGCCTCCATTGTCTGATAACAATAGTATTGATATCTTCACTAAGCTCATCACAGCTGAGTTGAAGGCTGCTGGTGAGACTAGATGAAAAAGATGTAGCAATCTATCAGGTTTGGAAAGAGAGGCCTTGGACAACCTTGCAATGAATAAAGAACTGATTTTTAAGCCCTCAGAGAGAGGGGGCAATATAGTGATCCTGAACCATGAGATGTATAAGGGTATGTGCAATAAATTACTTCATGACAAATCTACATATGGGAAATTGCACAAGGACCACACTGATGATTTCAATAGTCAATTGGATTCGTTATTGAGTGATGCCTTTGAATTGCGCAACATATCAAAAAATGAAAGGATGTTTATGTTTCAAAAAAATCCTACTGTTCTGAATTTCTGTGCCCTACCAAAAGTACACAAGGGGCTGTCCCCATTGAAGGGATGCCCGATTGTCTCGGGTAATGACTCCATTTCTCAAAATTGTGGAATCTATATAGATAGAGTGCTGCGACAATTTGTCACGGCACTTCTGTCAAATATTAGAGACTCCTCGGACCTCCTGATGAAGATTGAGGAAATGTCACTAGATGATAATGTACTCCTGGCCTCAATTGATGTTGAGGCCTTGTATAGCAGTATTCCTCATGATATGGGATTAAAAGCAGTGGAAAATTTTTTGAGATCTAGAGGGGTACATTGCAATCTACACATCAAATTCATTTGCACATTATTGCAATTTTTGTTGACACACAATTATTTTCTGTTCGACAGCATGTACTACCACCAGCTCAGGAGCACCGCGATGGGCAGCCCTTGTGCGCCCACGTATGCCAACCTGCTCCTGGGCTGGTGGGAAGACACTGTTGTCTTTGCCGAAGACAGAGCAGCATGGTGGTGCCCCCAGATTATTTTCTGGGGGTGCTACATTGATGATATTTTGATCTTTTGGTCAGGGGATATATCTTCCTTCAACGGCTTTGTTCAAGAGCTTAATGTGAATGAGATAGGCCTTAAGTTCACGTCTGAGGCGAATTTAAAATCTATTAATTTTTTGGATATCAATATCTGTAAAGGTGTTGGAGGTCTATTGGAGACAAAAATATTTACGAAACCATCCTCGACCAACAATTTACCTGACTGGGGAAGCAATCATCCCCTGAGTCTGCGTAGAGGTATGCCCAAGGGACAATACTTTAGAGTTAGGAGAAACTGTTCCGAAACATCTGGCTTCTACAAACAAGCCAAGGAGTTGAAAAATAGGTTCCTTGATAGGGGGTACCCCGAAAAGGTTCTTATTGATGCCTTTAACAAGGCCAAGATATACACAAGGAGTGACCTTCTACATCCCAAAGAGAAATCAGATGATAAAAAAGTGCGTATTATTGGGAACTATGATGGATGTCCTTGGCAAGTGCGCAATATTATCACGAAATATTGGGGGATTTTGAAGGCGGATAGCGAGATTTGTGATTTTTTACCGGACACTCCAGCCATTACATACAGGAGAGGTAGATCAATTGGAGATCAATTGGTGCATAGCCTCTATACTCCATTACCAAAAAAGAACACCTGGTTGGAGAGGAGAGCGTTGGGAACCTTTCAATATGGGGGATGCTCGTTCTGTGGTTTCATTGGAGCTGGAAAAGAATTTTCTAGTGTCTCGACGGGTAGAATCTATCAAAGTAGACACTTTGCCAATTGTAAGACTAGTGGAGTTGTCTATCTTTTTAGATGTTCCTGTGTTGTGAACTCATTTTCTGGTCTACCAGTTGTGAGTTCTCCTTCCGGGCTCCCTCTGGTGGTAACAGGAGGTAGTGAGGTTGATTTAATTAGTAGAGATCTGCCACCTGATGATGAGGATAACGATTGGATCTCTGGAATCTCAGACTGGATTTAAGACAGCCTACGCCCTATTCTGGTGCTGGTGATTCCTTCTGGCTTTTGAGGTCTTGGTTTTCAGCTCTGTTCCAGTCATCTCAAGCTAAGTGTTTCTACTAATGTTCACACTTGATTTTGTTGGTCTATTCAGTTTTTTGTGTGGTCAGCCAGCCCCAGCTGGGGCTGTGCTGAATTTCCACTCTTATTTATCTGTATTTGCCAGTTTGCTTTTTGTCCCTTATTAGATGTGCCTCTTTTTCGCTCTGTCTCAGAATATTTCAGAGTACCTGCTGGTTTACTAAGCTTGACCTCAGGGGGCGTATAATCTTATTCGCATCAAGCACGGGGATGAATGGAAGATGGCGTTTAATACTCTGGAGGGACATTTTGAGTACCTGGTGATGCCTTTTGGGCTCACTAATGCCCCTTCTGTCTTCCAGTCCTTTATGAGTGATATTTTCCGAGACTTTGTGGATACGTTTTTGATCATCTATCTGGATTATATTTTGATCTTTTCTAGTGATTGGGATTCTCATGTGGAACATGTCCGGACTGTGTTCCGGATTTTGAGGGAGAATTCCTTGTTTGCTAAGGGATCGAAATGCCTCTTTGGTGTACAGAGGATTTCATTTTTGGGATTTATCTTTTCTCCGTCTACTATTGAAATGGACCCGGCCAAGGTACAGGCCATTTATGATTGGGTTCAGCATACTTCTTTGAAGGCTCTCCAGAAGTTTTTCGGTTTTTCTAATTTCTATCGTAAATTTATAGGTAATTTTTCTAGTATTGTCAAACCACTGACTGATCTGACCAAGAAGGGCGCTGATGTGCTGAATTGGTCTCCTGAGGCTGTCTCAGCATTTCAGGAGCTTAAGCGGAGATTTACTTCAGCTCCAGTTTTACGGCAACCTGATGTCTCACTTCCATTTCAAGTGGAGGTGGACGCTTCTGAGATTAGTGCAGGAGCTGTTTTGTCCCAAAAAGACCCTGTGACTTCTAAGATGAATTCCTGTGCCTTCTTTTCTCGAAAGTTCACCCCATCTGAACGCAACTATGACGTGGGGAATCGGGAATTGTTGGCCATGAAATGGGCATTTGAGGAGTGGAGACATTTGTTGGAGGGAGCTAGACATCAAGTTGTGGTCCTCACTGATAACAAGAATTTGATTTATCTGGAGTCGGCCAAACGCTTGAATCCTAGACAGGCTAGATGGGCCTTGTTTTTCACGCGTTTTAATTTTGTGGTCTCTTTTCTTCTGGGCACTAAGAATGTTAAGGCAGACGCCCTTTCTAGGAGTTTCTTTGCTGATTCTCTTAATGTCACCGAGCCTACTACTATCCTAGGTGAGGGGGTAGTTCTTGCTGCCATTTCGCCCAATTTGAGACGCGCCCTGGAGGAATTTCAGGAGGATAAACCTGAGCGTTGCCCTATGGGAAGATTGTATGTTCCTGACCAGTGGAGAAAGAGAGTGATGTCTGAAGTCCATTGCTCCGCATTGGCTGGTCATCCGGGTATTTTTGGTACCAGAGAATTGGTGTGTCAGTCGTTTTGGTGGCCTGCCTTATCTCGTGATGCCACCAATTCGTTGTCCTGTCGTGTTGCGGTCGGGTTAGCCGAGTCTATGGTGCCTGAAGTTTTGGTGCTTCCTATGTGGGCTGCGGGTTCTGGTAATAAAGGCTGGTTCCATAGTGCCAATAGGACAATCACCCCCTGTTGGACTGTGGGTTTCGGTAACTGCGGCTGGCTCATGGCCTTGCAACTTTGTTTTTTTCCTGGGTACCTTCTGCTACCCATCCGGGTTCCAGCACCGTCAGATGGTTCTCGGCAGTTCTTTTGGCCTATTTGCCTCCTTCTTGGTATCTGAGTTCCAGCAACGTCTGCTGGTCCTTGGTAGTGCTTTGGAGCACAGGTACCTCCTGCTTAGTAACCGTGTTCCAGCGCCGTCAGCTGCTCCACAGTTGTGCCATTGGCTGTTGTTCCTTCTGCTGCCACTCTGGGTTCCAGCTCCGTCAGCTGGTTCTCGGTAGTTCCATTGACTCTTGTAGCTAATGCTACCCATCCGGGTTCCAGCACCGTCAGCTGGTTCTCGGAAGTGTCTTTGGCATGGGCACTCCCTCCTGCCCAGCCTGGTTACAGCACGCCTGCTGTTTCCGGGTAGTGTCAACGTCACTTTGCCACTGATACGTTGTCCTGCCGTGTTGCGGTCGGGTTAGCCGAGTCTATGGTGCCTGCAGTTTCAGTGCTTCCTATGTGGACTGCGGGTTCTGGTAACAAAGGCTGGTTCCATAGTGCCAATAGGAAAAGCACCCCCTGTAGGACTGTGGGTTTCGGTAACTGGGGCCTGCTCGCGGACGCGACACTTTGTTAATCATGGGTACCTTCTGCTACCCATCCGGGTTCCAGCAACGTCAGCTGGTTCCCAGCAGAGCCTTTGGCCTAGGTGCCTCCTTGTCGGTATCCGAGTTCCACCAACGTCTGCTGGTCCTTGGTTGTGCTTCGGAGCACAGGTACCTCCTGCTTAGTTACCGTGTTCCAGCACCGTCAGCTGTTCCACGGTTGTCCCATTGGCTCTTGTTCCTTCTGCTGCCCCTCCGGGTTCCAGCACCATCAGCTGGTCCTCGCTAGTTTCATTTTCTCTTGTAGGTTCTGCTACCCATCCGGGTTCCTGCACCGTCAGCTGGTTCTCGGCAATGCCTTTGGCCTAGGTGCCTCCTTGTCGTTATCCGAGTTCCACCAACGTCTGCTGGTCCTTGGTAGTGCTTTGGAGCACAGGTACCTCCTGCTTAGTAACCGTGTTCTAGCACCGTCAGCTGGTCCACGGTTGAGCCATTGGCTCTTGTTCATTCTGCTGCCTCTTCGGGTTCCAGTACCATCAGCTGGTTCTCGCCAGTTCCTCAGCCTTCTTGTAACTTCTGCTACTTTTCAAAGTTCAAGCTTGTGGAAATAGTTTTTATTTCTCACTCTGGATCTCCCTGACAATGACCCTGAAGACGATTACCCTGAAGACCACACAGAAGAATACCTAAAAGATGACCCTGAAGAAGATGACCAAGAGGACAAAGAACAGGAAGACAACCACCAAGATGCAGAACAACAAGAGACAGAAGAGCAAGAAGCATAAAAACCAAAACCAGAAGAACATTAAGCATAAGACTAAAAATCTGAGCAAATGAGATTATCAAATTTATAAGCAGAAGAAGACTAAGCAGTGTATGGGGGTGAGTCCGTTCCTCCTCTTGGTGCCCCTGGAAAAGGCCTGCTGCTGCAAGCCAAACTGAACGCGGACAAATCCTGTTGTAAATCTTTTGTGACAGGCTGAACGGAAGGTGTAATCTTCAAACTTTTATAGATAACAACTACAGGAATGCCTGACACAAATAAGAATATGATGAAGAAGAATAGGAAGAAGAAGAAGAATAGGAAGAAGAAGAATAGGAAGAAGAAGAAGAATAGGAAGAAGAAGAAGAAGGATAGGAAGAAGAAGAAGAATAGGAAGAAGAAGAAGAAGATACTGCTGCTGTTGAAGATAATGAAGGAGAAAGTGTGGGAGAAGTAAAAAAGAAGGTGAAGAGCATGGAAGTAGTGAAATATACATATCTGACAAAAAATTAAAGACTTTAACATAGTCAATATCTTTGTAACTACGAACGTCTTTAAAAAAAAAAATTTCTGCTATTCCATTTGATTGGGCTAAACCTCTATGGCTTTAATGTCTCCTACACCTCCCACAATACATTCTACATTATTATTAGTTGTTTTTCTTCATGTAGAATTAACCGACAGGGAAAGAAAGGTTTTTTTTATTTCCGATATTTCTGTTCCATTGACTTGAATGGGACTTCCGGGATCGGAATCGGCGATACCCGATACTTTTTTTAGATCGGCCGATCCATTCCGATCCGATATTTTTCAGTATCGGGTGGTATCGCTCAACACTACTAGTGACTTCAGGGTTAATTTTGCTATCAGAAGTGTTGGACAATATTTTTGTAGGGTTTTTTTTGGCAGATTGCAGACAGTTTCTTTCCTTTTCTGTCCTTTTTAGTTAGCCGGGCCCCATCGTTTGCTCAGCTTATTTTCCTGCCTTTGTTTGTATTTTCATCTTGTTTCACCGTCAATACAAGTGAGGTTGCTGTCTTTCCTTTGGGGTCTTCTCTGGGGCAGTTAGTTTTCCTCTTTTCCTGCTTTAGGCTTATGTAGTTCTCCGGTTGTGACGAGGCATCTAGGACCAATGTAGGAACGCTCCACGACTGCTGCTAGTTGTGCGGTTAAGATCAGGGATCTGCAATCTACATAGTTACCAACCTCTCTGGTTTTCTGAGACTTAGCTTGTTGTCTTTTTTTCCTCCTCGGTTTCCCATTCATAACACTTCCCGCTCTTTTATGTATTCTAACTCCACCCGCCTCCCAGCACGTTTCGTGTTCCAAGCAGGGAACCACCAAAGGTGCGCTGCTACTCTCTAAGCAAGGAGCCGCAATGTGGCTTTGCTACACTACTTTGTGGTGAGGGGTGCAGGTGTTGGAGCGTGGTTAGGAGTTTCCACCTTAACAGGATGGTGGGGCACCACACCTCAGGAGGAGGTGCCTTACCTCTGTGGCGACTGAAGACTCAGGGGCACCACATTCCCTCCCCATTAAACACAGCATGTCCGCGGGCTGAAAAGCAAACACAGTTGACAATATAGGAACATCCAAAATTTTGGTAATGCTGAATAAACATTTCTTATACTAAACTTCCTAATATAGGAGGCACGGTTTCTTGAACGTTACAAACAAATTAACTAAACTTTTTAAATTACGCTACCTAATGTAAAGTGCTATATAAGCAAACTCAATATCAATTCACATTTTCTAGCAACACATCTCTTTCTATTATCTTTCACTTTTTCTACTTTTCACTGTCTCTTCTAGACTTAGGACGACAACCGTAGATACCTGGTTCTTCACCTGTAATTTTCAATTCTGCATTCACATTCTCAACATCTTTATTCAAAAACTCTGTAAAACATTCACTATGTCTCTTTCTCAATATACTTCTATAAAATCTGTCATTAATACTTTCATTATACACTATTACGTTCTAGCTTCTATTCAGAGAATAACATTAACCATTATTATCAAATGCAAAGATGGACACTGGTCCGGTCATCGCGTCTGGAAATGTCTCTATGTCGAGGTAGATCTTCTTTCAAAAAGAGAGTCCTACGTAAAACCAAGAGAGAGCACCTAAAGAGGTGCAAACTATATACAATAACAGTTCTAGACCATTCAACGTCCATGATCTCCACAGTTCAAGTGTGAAGGCTGCCAACAAAACAGGGCAACTCTGGGAAAATAAACTAGGACATGATAACCAAAAATAGGAAACTGGTGCAAAAATGGAAAACAATGGCACAACTGTGCAAATACCCTCCTGGGCAACGAGATTTACTTTAAAGTAGCATTTTGACTAATTGTGGTCCCCTCCTGGCGTTTCTGGACTGTAACTGCTACCAGATGAAAGAAACGCATTGGCAGTCCTCAGGTACTCTTCCTCCAGTGGGGTAAAGCTTGCGGCTTTCCGTACTTTCGGCTGTGGGACTGGTACGGCTCCAGCTTGGCACATGGGGGTAGTGGACGGTTTCTGCCTGTAGGTCTTGATGAGATCCTCCGGGACCCGCCTAATGTTCATAGCATATCAGCCTCTTAGACCTTCATGTCTGGTGAAGGTCACATGATCTCCCGGGCTCAGGTTTCTGGCAGGTGTCCTTTTCTCAAGTGGGGTTCTACATCTCTCCGGTTGAAAAACAGATCGGAGATTCGGCTTGGGTCATGGATAAAGCCGAACCCCCTCTCATGATTCACGTTCAGGACGTGGCCCCAACCTGCCGCATCTCTGGGACCGTAGTGACCAGCTCTGACCTGTTCCTTCCGGTCCAAATTTGGACCTAGTACTGCTAGCCGGCGCTGCTCCCTCTCCCGGTGTTCGGCTGCCAGTTGCCGGATGGTAGCTTGACAACTTGCCCAGTTCTCATCATCCCCCCATTCCTCCCCAGACTGATCCAGGCTGATTTGGTACTGCGGTGCCACCATCAGGGGTTCCGGTGTTCCCCCCCTGGGGACAGGTATCCCGGTCCCAGACCAGATCTAGCACGACCTGGCCAGCCGCTGTGACCACGGTACACCCCAGGGCCTTCCCAGGTGTAGGGGCATCAGACATACCTGGAGCCTCCTGGCGGTGTGGTCTCTGCTCCGGTGCAGGCATAGTGGCGGTAGGCGCTGTCTGGTGGGACACCGGGGATGGCGATGGAGCTAATGGTGGCTCCGGGTCCGCAGGGGTCTCTGGTGGGACCTGCGTGGTCACGTCAGGTCCAGGCAGGAGCTCCTCTTCTTCCGCTTCGGCTCCCGGGGCCTCATACAATTCCTCTGTCTGTGGTGTGGCAGCGGCTGCAGGCTCCACGGCGTCTGCCTGGGAAAGTTCCAGTATTGCAGCGACGGGTACCGGTGACGGCGGTACCGCTGGCATAGGCCCCTCCTGGGCGTGCTGCCAGTTCAGCCTCCACAAGGCCTCCTGCTCAGCTGCAAACGTTGGGTCAGTCAGGCAACCTCTTCCTATAGCTGCCGGCAATTCAGCCTAGAAGCAGGGTCCGAGCCTTCAGCCATGGCACTGGGGAGATCCAGCTCAGCCTCCCCGCACTCCGCAGGCCTCCTTCCCTCTTCTTCCATCATGGCGCTCTGGCGTTCTTCCTGCCTCGGCCCCTTTCCCGCCACTGGCTTCTGCCACTCCTTCTTGGCGCGGCATCTTCTTCCAGCGCCTCCATACCAAGCCAGTATACGAACCCCTCGGGGGTGGGCCAAGTTGCTGTCACATAGAAGTTTTGACAGGGGAGGCCCAGGACAGTCCGCGGTCTTTTCTTAGGACCACCCATATCATCACGCCCTTCTTCTCCAGGCTGTCGGCCATTTTTAGTAGTCATTTCACAGTCTATCAAATTGGGTCTTCTGCACATCCTTAAAAGTTTTAAGTCCAGCAAATCTTAGGCACACAGAACCAGATGGCATCGGGTCTCGTCATCCTGTTCGTGACGCCAGAATAGAGCGCCCCACCAGGGCCTAGCGGGGTACTCGGTACCGGGCCCGTTGATCTCAATGGGAGTTGTCACGGAAGCTGTGACCCGGTCCGTGGCCCTGGGGCTCCATGGCAAAAAGGGGATGAATGAACAATGAAATAAAGTTTATGAATAGTTCGTGGCGCCACCTGTGGTGTTCGGCAAGTGAGGTGTTAGGCCGCGCTGCATGCAGATCCTCTGGGACTTGGTGGTGGGTTGCAGCCAAGATGGTGAAGCTCCCCACAGGTGGAGCTGTATTCCCAGGGCAGTGTAGATGTAGCGATGGAGGAGAGGCACAAGCGGTGTAGAGGCCGGTGCTCAGATGTAGTAGTGCGGGGTATAGTGATGCAGGAATAAGTGGAGGACACAGGGCATGTAGTTCCAAAGCTTTACTCACAGTCTGCAGTTTACACAGATGCCTAACTCCGTGCTGTGTCCTCCGGGTCCTGGGCTCTGTCAACCTCCAGGCAAGATAGGATGCTCCCTTCCAACACTCCGCTAACATGTACCTTTCTGAACGTTTCCTCTATAGCGCCTTTAAGTGAAGTACTCCTGGTACTGAGTTACACTGGAGTGCCTCCTGTCAGATGTTCCCAAGAACTCTACTTGTACGGCAGACAGCTGTAGCCTGCTTCGGGGACTCCTTACTCCTGAGTCCCGGCTCACTATCCTAGTTGCTGTTGTGCCCCCAAGTCTTAGATGGGCGTATTGCATTTACAGCCCACTACTCCACCGGTGTCTGCTGCAGGACCTTCAGTATCCATACAACCTCGGGGACCAGGCCCCGGCCTTGCGCTTAGAAATTCTAGGCAGGGTTCTTCCTCTAACCCACGTCCTCTGTGTTCCCTTTTACTCCTTCGTTCCGTACTAATCCCTCTCTCTCATAGGTCAGGTTTCAGTCTAATGTCTTTCTCCTTCTGTCCTTTCCTGTGCCAGCTGGCTCAGATCACTGAGGCAGCTGCAGCACTCCTTCCTCCATCCCTCTTCCAGGGATCCTCACTCCTCTCCGAGTGACTCTCTCTCGCACTCACTGACTGACTGACTCCTGAAATCCTAAACCTTCCTGCTCTTTTATGTATTCTAACTCCACCCGCCTCCCAGCACGTTTCGTGTTCCAAGCAGGGAACCACCAAAGGTGCTCTGCTACTCTCTAAGCAAGGAGCCGCAATGTGGCTTTGCTACACTACTTTGTGGTGAGGGGTGGAGGTGTTGGAGCGTGGTTAGGAGTTCCCACCTTACCTGGATGGTGGGGCACCACACCTCAGGAGGAGGAGCCGTACCTCTGTGGCGACTGAAGCCTCAGTTAAGTTGCTGAAAGTTCTTAAAGGGAATCTATCACCACATTTGACCTATGTAAACTGTTAATCTGGGCATACAGGTTATAGACTGCTGAAAACAGTCCTACCTGTGTGTCTCATGTCAGATGGCTTGATGGCTATCTTTTATCACTTTGTATAAGTGACCTCTTCCAGACTATGGGAAGTATGGTGCCTAGAGGATAACTTTGCTTCCAGAGCTTGTTTTACATGAAGGGAAAATGCCAGTATGATGTGTAATGGTTACCAGAGTTACCAGTGTGATGTGTGATGGCCGCTCTCTGCTCTTCTGATGTCAGTGCAGAGCTGTGTGTGATTATACTTGACACATCGACAGGTTCCTCTCAGCTCCAGCTTCCATCTCACAGGCAGACATGGTTGTCATATTGTTACAATACAGCAGAGCTGAGAAGCAAAACATTTGTTTGCAAGAAAAGATTTCAGTTCTTCTGTTCTGTGTTGGTTACTTGTCTCACACTGGTAACTCCCCCTTCATGTAAAATAATCTCTGGAGGCAGAGATATCTCCTGGCACCATCTGCCCTGGAGCCTGGGAGAGGTCATTCATATAAAGTGATAAGATGATTTGTCATTAACAACATAGCTGATGTTATGCATACAGGTATCCCTCTCCACAACAGTCTATAGCCTGTATGCCTATGCTAATAGATTAGATAGGTCAAATGTGGTGACAGATCCCCTTTAATGATTTTAATTTGCTATGTGAAAGTTTCACATGTGGCAACAATTTCAAATTTTAACCCCTTTTAGACATCGTGAGTACTATCACGCCAATGTCTGACTCCATCCCTTTGATGTGGGCTCCGGCGCTAAGCCCACATCTTTTCTGGCACATGTCAGCTGTTTTGTGCCTCTAACAGCTCTAAGGCTAGTTTCACACTAGCATTTTGAGGCGCAGCGCACACTTGCTGTGAGGCTCCGCCTCCTGCTGCACCTCCTCCGGTCAGCTCCGCCTATGGGCGTATGATGCTCCATGCAACCTGCATACCCTATCTTTAGCATTGGGTACGCAGGCCGTGCGCAGGTATGCTTTTGCCGGTGCATGTGTCCGTTTGACGGTGCGCCGGCCGGCTGCACCAAAATGCAACACGATGCGTTTGGCGCAGGTCGGCGCACCGTCAAAAGGACGCATGGACCAGCAAAAGCATACCTGCGTATGGCCTGCATACCCAATGCTAAAGATAGGGTACGCAGGTCGCATGCAGCGTCATGCGCTCCATAGGCGGAGCTAACCGGAGGAGGGGGGGAGCTTCATGGCAAGCGTGCACTGCACTTCAAAACACTAGTGTGAAACTAGCCTAAACTAGTTAAATGATGCTTTCAATCTCTGACAGCTCGCGCTTCCAGCAAGCGTGCCGGAAATACCACCCATCGGTGACCCCGTCAAATGATCGCGGGTCACCGATGAGTTGGCATGACAACCAGAGGCCTCCAGCAGACCTCTATGGTTGTCACTGCCGGATCGCTATGAACTCCGCCCTGTGGTCGGTGTACATAGCAATTGAGCAGTTCTGCTACATACAGGCGATCTGATCATTGTGTCTGTGTAGCAAAGCCGATCGGATTATGGCAGCTTCTAGTCTACCATGGAGACTATTGAAGCTTGCCAAAAGTAAAAAAAAAGTTTTAAAAAATATGAAAAAAATAAAAAATATAAAAGTTCAAATCACTCCCTTTCAAATAAAAGAAATAAAAAAATCAATCATACACATATTTGGTATCGCTGCATTCAGAATCGCCCGATCTATCAATATAAAAAAAGAATTAACCCATTCGTTAAATGGCGTGAACAAGAAGAAATTTAAAACGCCAGAATTATGTTTTTTTGGTAGCCACAACATTGAATTAAAATGCAATAATGGGCGAACAAAAGATCGTATCTGCACCAAAATAGTATAATTAAAAACATCAGCTCGGAATGCAAAAAATAAGCTCTCACCCAACCCGAGGTCCTGAAAAAAGGAGACACTATGGGTATCGGAAAATGGCGCAATTTTTTTTAACAAACTTTAGAATTTTTTAACCACTTAAGTAAAAAAGAACATATACTTAATTGGTGTCTATGAAATCATAATTACCTGGAGAATCATAATGGCAGGGCAGTTTAAGCATTTAGTGAACATGGTAAAAAAAAAAGAAAAAAACAATTGTGGGATTGCACTTTTTTTTGCAGTTTCATCACATTTGAAATTTTTTTTCTGTTTACCAGTACACAATATGTTAAAACCAATAGTGTCATTCACAACTACAACTCATCCCGCAAAAAAAGTAAGCCGTCAAATGTCCATTTTGAACAAAAATTTAAAAAGTTATGGCTCTGGAAAGAAGGGGAGCAAAAAATGAAAATGCAAAACCAAAAATACCTATCGCCATTAAGGGGTTAATATATCTGCGATCTTGCTATTGCTACTTTCTAAACTTCTTGCCCAATCTGCTGCACAATGTTTGTGCTCATATGTATTTTGATGTTAGACGGTGCTGACATAATGTTTCTTTTGAAGAATTACATGAAAGAGTTACTAACAACAATGAAAATCCATATGCCTGTAAATTTATGAATTACAGTGTAATGGCAGCAGCTAGCTGTGCAGGCTGTATTTACAGGCAATCTTCTCTATAACCCACTGGCGGACACAGACAGAAGAGGGCCCCTGTGCAAGAATGGGCCATTTGATGTCCAATAGCTCATCATAGTCCGCAATTCCACCTGCACTGGAGATATCGTAGTAGTAGAACCCCTCACTAGAGTTGAGCGAATTTGATTGAATTCAGTTTCAAATACGATCGGAATCGAATATTATTTTCGCAACACAGCCGAATGTCATTAGAGCCAATGGGAGTAGAAATTACCGAATATGATTGGAACCGATCATCAAACATACATTCAGCACAAATAGGGGACCCAGATGTCACGAATATGGCAAATTCAGATTTGGAAACCGAATCCGAACAAATTCGCTCAGTTCTGCCCCTCACCTCCTGGGCCCCTGTGTGGCTGCACAGGCTGCACCAACGTCCGCCCCTGCTATAATCCCAAGACACATCTACCCAATAGAAACACAAATGTTACAGAAAACTCTAGACTAACTAACCAGAATAAAAGACAATTGCATCATTACACCCAAGACCATATCTGTCACTTTCTGTCATCCATGAGTAAATCAAGTCGGGATGTACCTGACTTTCAGGAAATGTGCTTTTGTGAATCTCTGCATAAAAAGGAAAGGAGAGGGTCATGATTAGCAACATAAAAAAGCAAGTCCCTTGTAGTGACCATGTATGACTTACAATTCTCATAAACTTCAGGTTCTACCAGTTTATCTCAATCTTGACGGATTGGCAACTGGGGCTTCACACGGAAGATCTGGCATAATAGCTCATTAACCTTCACAGCAGAGAAGTGCCATGTGAGCACCATGCTGGCATTACGGCCTCTAATGTACATTGTCACACCAAATTTCAAGCAACAAGGCAATCTAAGGCTTCCCATAACCTGCAAATACACATTGATCTTTCCTATCACCTCTCTTCATTTCATTTCTCGCCCTCCACAAATATATTTTCACATTTGTGCAGTTTTTAGTCTTCTTCTGAGCATCTTGCCTCCCTCTCTTTCTTCACTCCCTCCTCCCTTTCTTAACACTTTTATGTTTAAACACCTAACAATGACTACTAAATGTTTTAAAGTTGCTATAGAAACAGCAGCAGATGCATCTTCCACCCCAGAGTATACAGAATTTACCATAAGTGGTACCTACAACGCTGACACAGCCACGCTTCCTCCATGTTAGCATGATCTGATGCACACATATGCTTTTAACACCTTGGCGAGTTAATAAAAGAGTTCTACTGGACAGGTGGCTGCACCTAGCGCATCAACGCAAGGTTTGGTATGTTTCATCCAGGCAAATAATTAAGAAGTATTTCTGCATGAATTTCAGATTTTTTGTTCTTGTGAATAGCAATTATTTTATCCAGGGCTATAAGAAGTCGTTTATGACTTGCAATACAAATACGGTAATGAGATGTCTACTGACCAGACCAGAATTCTGAATGGAGCAACATAGATTTCTAGAAGATAAGCTTTAAAGCTGTTCCTAATAAGCCATGTTCCTAAAGTGCTGCACGTGGAGCAAGTGACACCATGTCCTTTTTCTGCACCCCTAGGACTTTTTGGGGGTAGGTCTGCAAATCTGAGTCAACAGGGTTTAGACTTCATACTGAATAATTAAAGGCAGACGGTGCCGCCACAAATATTTAATAACATCTTCATCAAAAATTTACTGCAGTAGTTGTCATAATTAAACAGATCTGTAGAAGATGAGAGCGTGGAAACTGGAGTTTGGAGACATTTGATTGGTTGAGAAATGAGGTCACCCCCACCCTATGTGGGTGCTGAGAGGAGGGGGTTCAAACGCACACAAATCTTACCCCTAGAACTGTATTGTAATTATCACTTACCTTTGTAAGAATAGATGTCGTACCTTTTTCTGCATTGCTGTTTGTAACTTGTAACCCTTTAGCGACATTTGATTAATGTATCATTTCATTATTGCAAGATCTTTTTCTTTCAAAAAGCATTTGCAGTAAACCACTGCTGACACACTGCTGATGTGTTTCTTTTATTCAATGTATCCTCTAAATTGTCCTAGAGCACTCGGCAGCTTGGCATTGAGGATGCTGGGTATATACAAAGTGGGAATTATCATTTGTATATTTGTAGAAGGAAATGAATGGCTACAGATTGTCTTCTACTCCTTTATCTCTTGTGCTCAGCCTCTCACTTTCAGAAACATTGCATATGCTGTAAATTATTCAGAATGATAAGAAAAGACAGAAAACAGAGGGATTGTACAGCTGAATCTTACATATTAAATCAACAAATCGCCAACCTGTGGTTCACTGAGAACTGGAAGCCGCCTACATTAGTTGTGCCCAGGATAGACCGATGTGCCTGATTCTCTTGGAGATATTAGAATATTTCTTTTTCTGTACACATTAACAATACTCACCTCTTCACCCAGGTTGTCCTGGAATCAGACAAGTGATGTGACAAATGAGAGTCATTAGCTGCCATGCCGCCAGGCACCACATCACAGCACAGGAGTCTTTCTTGTTACTATGTGATGTTTCCCAAAAAGGAGTGTAATGAAAATAAAATACCAGTTTCCTCAGAATATTTCGCCTTTAAATACTGCGGCACACTCTCTCTCTTAGGGACCGCGTACATAGACCGACCTGGGGCAGACCAAACTAAATAATGAGCCCTGAGCGATGTATACTAGATTGTTCTCGGCAGTACAGGTCGTGTTTACACAGGATGATACTCCGCTGAGAACTTATGTTGCATAAAAGATCACCCATTAGCAAGAGTTTACACAGCAATAAAATAGGTTTTAGCACCGCTTGATCACGATAAGCTTGCAGTGTAAATGCCCCATTTATTTGGTTGTCCAACCAACTTAAATACTCAATTGCCCCCTGGCAAAATTAAAAACAAGCAAAAAACACATCCCTCCACTTCTGTCTGACTGCCAGCCCATCAGCATTTAAAGGGAATCTGTCACCCCCTGGGACATATACTGTATGACCTATTAATATGGGCATACAGGTAATAGAAATGTTAAGCTAGTCCTACCTGTATGCCTCATATTTATGGTCTTGTGGTTGAGAAATGTTATATTCTTTCTTTATATTAATCATTTCTTACAGGCCCCGGGGTGTGTGGTGCCTGGAAACAGGGCCAGTTTTAGACAAAATGGGGCTCTGGGCAAAAGTCAAAGTGGTGCCCCCAATCCTGAAATATTCCACCAACAACACTGTTAGGCCCCCTTCACATGTCCATATAAAACACGTACGTGTTACACCGATATCGGTGTCACCAGTTTTTACAATCACTGTGTTATTCATGTGCCACCTGTGTTTTACTGGTTTGGATACTGGAAATGAAATTACAAAGCCTCTCACTTGCTTTCCACGTTAAACACGGACGGCACATGTATGACTCATGGACGGCACACAGATGGCATGTTTACATAGACCCATAAACTTGTATTGGCCCTTGTCATCTTTGCTGCTGGGAAAATGCGGACATGAATGCAGCACCGTAAGTTAAATGGGGAACATGTGGCGTCTGTGAAAAACATGATACCCGGTTGTTTGAAGGAGGCAGTATAGTCACATAATAGAAAACATTAGTACAGGGTGGGCCATGTATATGGATACACCAAAATAAAATGGGAATGATTGGTGATATCAACTTCCTGTTTGTGGCACATTAGTATATGGGAGGGGGGAAACTTTTCAAGATGGGTGGTGATCATGGCGGCCATTTTGGATCCAATCTTTTTTTTTCAAGAAAATCAATGGTGTGCTTGGTTTTATCGTAACTTTATTCTTTCATGAGCTATTTGCAAGTTTATCTTTGTTTACAGCGATTGACATGTCGCAGAGGTTAACACATGAGGAGCGGATAGAAATTGTATTGATGTCTGGTGAACGCAGTACTGTATTGCCAACTGTTCAGCAATAAAGGTTCGGATACAGCTTTAAAGAAGGCTACTACTTGGATATAACACAATTTTATTATACAATGATTAATTTAAATGATAAAACACCAAATTAATGGAATGTATAGCAATTACAGGAAAATAGAAAATAGTATGATATTGCGTATACTTATATATTCAAAACTACAAAGGTTTTGTTACATATACTCACATTAGGAAGAAGGAAAGAAAAGAATCTTCACTAGGGGCATTTACGTCATCGACATCAACTGTCCGGAAAAACTTCTGCTGGAGGGGCGGTCAGCGGAGACAGAGAATGCTTTCCTAGGATCTACACTGTGCAGAGAGTCCTCTCACACAGGTCCAAAAGCTCCCTGTCTCTTCTGGCTGCCTCGCAGCTTTTATATGCTTTAAAAAAAGGCTTACTCAATATAATATTGGGTAAACATGAAAATACACAAGTTAGTTGTTTGATGTTACAATCACATGACAGTGGCCAGCTATCATAAATAAATAACATCAAACAAATCTTGTCTCTTCGGACTATTTACTCTTGCGCTGATATTTACATATGATAAGAACAAAGGTTCCAACAACTTTCTATGACCAGAGCCCTAGCACAAAATATATATTTCAGAATACAGTTAAAGAGATCTTTAAGATTGGATACACTATAATGGGTTTCAGATCGCCAACTATATTTCTGGTTCTACATTAGGCTTCCCCAGCCATATTTCTATAGCCTTATGTACAATAATGTGCAATTGTCTATATGCCTAGTCCACTTTTAACCCCCATATGACACAAATATCAGGTGATGCCTTGTGAGTATACTCACACCATTCACTGCTCTTAAAATTCAAGTAAGTCAACAGCGTACACAAAAGGTTAATTCTTTCCAGTAATCAAGATTAAACATACTGTTTCAACAAGAATTGTCTTTTAGTATACTCAACATTGTGTCACTGCGGGAACATCACATCAGAAATGCAGCTAATGGTCTGATAAACTCACCACAGACAGAGGTTGAATAAACCGTAATGTTTTACAATGACAAACAGCAAACATAGATTCTCAAGATTGTCACTGTAACCATTATCTTGTCTGTCCTGGTCTAAATGCAGTCTGTATATTTCAATATATGGACTCAAAATAGCCGTTTTTATATTCGCACTACAAGTACCCGGGTCATTGCAGCAGATTTCAATGCAAGACACCCTACGCAAGAAAACTGTCACCATTCCCATTTTATTTAGGTGTACCCATATAAATGGCCCACCCAAAAAAGTTTGCCTCATCACTGAACATAATGTTCTGTGTAAACTGAGGGTCCTGTTCCAATTTTTGTTTTGCCCGTTCTGCAAATTCAGCGCGCCGAAATGCTGAAAGATGACATGCAACAAATTTATTAAAAAAAGCGTCTTGTGACCGGTGTCCGTGTCTGGCTGCTGTACTGGGACAGTATGGAATAGTATATTTGACTGCACTATTCTACAAAATAGTATATTAAGCCCTGTTCACACTGCACTTCTGCAGTGTGTATGGGGGCTCTGTCGGAATCCCCCTAAAATAGGATTTACATTGTGTCAGATGGCACTGACACAAGCAGAGTTCAAATGAATTTGATTTTTTTCTGATTTATTTTCTTAGGGTAGGTGCACATGATCAGGAATCAGCTGTGCTTTGGACGTAGCACATGTCCGCTAAGTCTAAAGCGCTGCTGTCTATTGTACACAGATGATTACACATGTGATCACTGATCCATGAGGAATCACCGCGTCCAATATATTGTACTAGTGAAATTTATCTGGCGGAGATTCGTGTCTCCGCAAGTTAGATATTTTGGAAAGACCCACTGCTTGTCCATCTCCGTGGGTGATCCGCAGGTGTATGTGGACGCCAGGGCCGGACTGGGACTAAAATTCAGCCCTGGCAGTTGAAGTTACACAGGCCCACTAGTCACATGGTGACTATATAATAGTTTTGTACACTTGTAGGTTACAAGAAGTGAAAGATTAACACGACTATATAACATGTAGTCACAGCTGTGCCCAGTATTTCAGCTCAGTCCTATTTATTGCTTTTAGGTACAGTACTCCTCCCAAAGCTCTGTCCCCTTTTGTATGCACGATGACAGAATTCCTGGCAGAACTGCTATCCATTGGGCAACCAGACCCCCTGGTTATAGCTGCCCCTATCATACCTCCCAACTTTTGAAGAAGGGAAAGAGGGAGAAAGACTGCGGTGCGCCGCTGCAAATTTTAGGCCACGCCCCGGCCACACCCATTTCACAACTAGTCACACCCATGTCCACACCCAACCGCACCCATTTAGCACTGCTGATCACACTGACTGGTACTGAGGGCACAGTGGCTGGCATTATGGGCACACTGACTGGCACTAAGGAAGAGAGAAAACAGAGAGAAAAAAGAAAACAGAGAGAGAGAAAGAAAGGAGAGCGAGAGGGAAAGAAAGAACAGAGAGAGAAAGAAGAAAGAACAGAGAGAAAGAAAGAATGAACAGAGAGAGAAAGAAAAAAGAAAAGAAAGAAAGAACAGAGAGAAAGAAAGAGAGGAAAGAAAAAGGAAGAAAGAGGGGAAAGAAAGAACAGAGAGAGAGAAAGAAAAAAGAAAGGTTAGAGAGAGAAAGTGACCACTTAGCGATGCACCAGCGATCCATATCGTTGTCATGATCGCTGGTGCATCGCTAAGTGTAATGGTACCCTAAGACGTTAACTATTGATCCCTATTATGGCGACACTAGAGTTACAGAACTATATATACACAGATATATATGTGTATGTACACATGTACAGATACACATAATGTATGTACACATGTACGCCCATTATATTTACTTTTTAAATATAGAAAGACACACTATATACTGTATATCCAGTATACAGACACATACAGTGTATACAAGCACATATATAATGTACACTGGGGAAAAAAGTATTTAGTCAGCCACCAATTGTGCAAATTCTCCCACTTTAAAAGATGAGAGGCCTGTAATTGACATTGTAGGTAGACCACAACTATGAGTCAAAATGAGAAAAAAAAATCCAGAAAATCACCTTGTCTGATTTGGCAAGATTTGTTTTGCAAATTATGGTGGAAAATAAGTATTTGGTCATTAACAAAAGTTCCTCTCAATATTTTGTTATGTATCCTTTGTTGGCAATGACAGAGGTCAAATGTTTTCTGTAAGTCTTCACAAAGTTGGCACATACTGTTGCTTAGCCATATTCCTCCCATTCTGTATATGCTTTTTTTCATTTTTATTGCCCAGATGTAGTACTTTGCATTTTCTGCCGGTAAAAAAACATTCTGCTGCCCACTGCGCCAGTTTATTTATATCTTTTTGAATCCTCTCTCTCTCTAGTATTAGCTATCCCTCCTAGCTTTGTGTCATCAGTAAATTTAATCAGTTTACCCTCAATTCCTTCCTCTAAATCATTGACAAAGATGTTGAACAATGCAGGGCTCAGGACAGAACCCTTTGGTACCCCACTTGAGACATTCTTCCAACTGGATGTGAAGCCATTTACGACAACTGTTTGGATCCGATCACTAACAGTTGCCTTGTCCATTATATACTTAGTCATTTTTCAATACTCTAGCAGTGGATGACCCATTTTACACCATGGTAAATTAGTGATCCCATTTTACTTTTTTAAGTACAAAGGAATAGCCTTGTAAGGGTATGTTTCCACGGTCAGTAAACGCTGCGGGTTTAATGCTGCGTACGTCCGCAGCACCAAACCTGCAGCGGCCAAATGTTACAGCATAGCATCTTTACACCAATTGTGGGGCGGCTGTGGGCTGATATTTTTAGGCCGGTGAGGGCCAAAATTCATGGACCTCACCCGCCTGAGAATGCCAGGCCTCAGCTGTCTGCTCTTTCCTTGGCTGGTTAACAAATATAGGGGGACTCCAGGCTATTTTTTGGAAGGGATCCAATATTTTTGCTAACCATCCAAGGTAAGCAGACTGCTGCGGCCTGGTATTATCAGGCTGGTAAGATTAATTAATATTGGAGCCTTACCAGCCTGAAATACCAGTCCCAGTAGTCTACTTTACTCTGGCTGGTTAACAAATACAGGGGGACCCCACGCCATTTTTTTTAGGAGATCCCACTATGTTTGCTAACCATCCAAGGTAAGCAGACTGCTGCCTGGTATTATCAGGCTGGTAAGGGTCATGGATATTTGGTTCCTTACCAGCCTGAAATACCAGTCCCTGTAGTCTGCTTTACTCAGGCTGGTTAACATATATAGGGGGGGACCCTATTACATTTTTTTAAAATATTTACTAAAAATGAGGGGACCTGTCTCTGTGCTTTCCTCCACTTCCTGTGTCATGTACTTCTGGCTGTGTCACAAGATTCACCATTATGTAAATTAGTTCACATGCACAGTAAGCTGCGTTCCTGCACTTAATAGACACGTGACTAGGAAGATAATGCGGTTTTACCACATCTAATGAAAGTCTATGGCCGGGATCACACTACCGAGTGTGATGCGAGTGTCACGCTGCTCTCACCTGGAGCCGGGACCCCACACCCGACATCACCACTTGCGGTGCCCCGGCCGCCTTGGGGGTCCTGTCGGGTGCTCACGCGCACCTCTCGTACCTAGTCCCATGGCTGCACAATGTTCCTAGTGTGCACGTGCGCTCTTCTCTGCTCTTACTTCAGTCTTGTCATCTCTATGGTCCTGGAGGACCTGACCCCGGAAGTTTCAGCGCCCATGTCCTATATCAGGCTGCCTCTTCCTATGGGAGGTGCCTGATTATTGTTGTGCTTCCTGGCTTGGTCTGTTTGGTCCTTGCTTGGCTGTGTGCTCTATTCGGGTCCCCTGCTGTTCTGAATGGGTCACCGAGGAGGAAAACAAGACCATGCCAAGTCACAGAAAACCAGAGAGGTTGGTAACTACGCGGATTGCAGACCCCTGATAATAACCACACAACTAACAGCAGCCGTGGAGCATACCTATGATGACTCCAGACACCTCGTCACAGCCGGAGGACTAAATAAGCCCAAACCAAGAAAAGGGGAAATCTAAAACTGCCCCAGAGCAGACCCCAAAACATGAACACAGGTAGGAAAATAGGCTGAGCAAACAATGGGACCCACACTAGCTAAAAAGGACAGGAAAGGAAAGATACTGTCTGCAATCACGACAAAAAACACTACAAAAATATCCAACACTTCTGATAGCAAAAAATACTCTGAAGTCACTAGACTTCTCCCACTATATCAGCACTCTGGCATATTCTGAGAACAGAGCAAAAAGAGGCCAATCTAATAAGGGACAAAAACAAACTGGCACATAGAGTGACATGAGAGTGGAAATTCAGCACAGCCCCAGCTGGGGATGGCTGACCACACAAAAAACTGAATAGACCAAACCAAATCAAATGTGAACATTAGCAAAGACAACTTAGCTTGAGAAGGCAGGAACTGAGCTGGAAACTAAGACCTCAGGAGGCAGGAAAAAATCACCAGCATGGGAATAGGGAGTCGGCTGTCTTAAATCCAGTCTGAGACTCCAGATGTCCAATCCTCTTCCTCATTATCAGGTGGCAGGTCTCTGTTAATTAGATCAGCTTCACTACCTCCTGCCACCACCAGAGGGAGTCCAGAAAGAGAACTCACAACTCCTCTGTCAGCACAACCAACTCCCTCACCAGAAATCAGAGGCAGACCAGAAAATGATTTCACAACACCCTGCCTTGTGCTCCGTTCCTGTATTCTGCCTTGTGCTCCATGCCTGTATTCTGCCTTGCCGTGCTTCCTAGCACATGCTCTGTTCCTACACTCTGCTCTGTGCTCTTCCCATCACACGCTCTGCTCCTGCACTGTGTTCTGTCATGCTTCTTAGCACACGTTCAGCTCCTGCCTTTTGTCCTGTTGTGCTTCTTTCCACAGCTTCTGCCTTGCCTTGCACTCAGGCGTGCTTCCCAGCACGCGCTCTGCCTAACCCTGTACTCTGGTGTGCTTCCCAGCACACGCACTGTTTAACCTGGTGCTCTAGCGTGCTCCCTTGCACGTGCCCTGCTTTACCCACACCCAGGTGTGCTTGTCAGTGCACCCATACACCCATACTCGCCTTGCACTATCCAGTATCTAGCGCACTCCTGTGTACACTCCTTGTATTGTCCTGAACCCTCCGTACTTCCGTACACTCACCCTGTACTGTCCTTTACCCTGCGTGCCCCTGTGTCCATGCTTTGCACACTCCTGTTTTCTGCGCACTTCCAGTTGCATCCTGCAGACACACATATTCGTGTCTCCTGTGAGCCGTCCACCTGGTTCCAGCAGTCGTGGTACCTTACCCCCTTGGGCTTGCCCCTGACACTCCCTGTATAGGGGGTGGTTCTCACTACGTCAGCTCGCCCTGGGTGGGTTGGTGCCACGACCCAGAGGGTCCACTCCAGGAGACGTCACAGCGAGATACTTGCACAAGTCTCTCGCATCAACATCCGGCGGTAGGAAATACATGCAGCCGCAGCTCCGGTCCTAGTGCCGGCGGCAACGTCTGGTGTTGATGCGAGAGACTCGTGTGAGTTTCTGACACCACACACGGTAGTGTGATCCCGGCCTATAGGTAAATTACGCAGTGGAGACGGAGCGTCTCCACTACATAAATTAACATGCTGCGGTCAGGAAAGACGCACCGCACGTCCGTCTCTGCAGGTGAACCGCGGGCGTCTCTGAACGCATAATGGGCATGGGATTTATTGAAATCCCATCCACTATGCTGTAACAGCTGGACGCTGTGGGTTTGATGCTGCAGATGTACACAGCGTCCAACCCGCAGCATTTACTGACCGTGGGAACATACCTCAATATATCTGTAAATAGGAAATCACTTTTTTTTCCTTCCAAGAAGGCAGCTTTCAATTAACTTTATTTCAAGTGCTAAAATAAATGCAGGCAATGAAAAAAACGCATCAAAAACGGATGTAAAAAAAACGCATCAAAAACACAGGCGACCTGACAGTGATATCAGATGCAGATTTGGTACAGATTTCACCTGCGTCAAATCCTGAGCACATACTGATCCATTCCAGACTATGGAAACATACCCTAAGGAACACTTCATTTATCAGAATTCGTCCATGATAAAGAAGGCTATGCTGAAGAGAACAGAACAGCAAAAGCTCAGGCTCTGATTAAATGAGTCCTAAATGGTTAATGCTGTATTAGTTCGTCATGCAGAACAGATCAGGGATAGATAGTATTCTGAAATAGCTCCACTAACTGGGAGGATATTATTCCCTAATGCAGAGAGTGTGAGGAATCCGGGAGAATGTGTTATGGCCTCAGGCAAATGTAATAATCACTTTTATCGCTTACTTTTTCCATTCACCATATCAGTGGACAGTAGTCTTTTATTAACAAGACTAATGACCGTTCCGAATAGGATTGACACGTTGGAATAATAACACAAGCTCAGCTTCCCAATTTTAAATGAATTTCACACTGGAGCCTGAAAATAGTCATAAAAATCAGTCATCAAGTTAAAATATTTTGCGAGACCAATAGTGCAACATTGTTCACCTTAAGAATCACATTGGGTCTTAGTGTAAATTAAGAATAACATTATAGAAACTAGGATGCACATACCATAGATGCAGACAATGCAGCTGATGCCAATCATTTGGAGAGAAATGCCCCAGAACTGTGCAGAAATCTATTTAACATAGAAACTGCACTGTTAGCAAACAAGGGACTGGGGAATTAGCTTAAGGGTCATGTCAAGGACGTGGAACTGGAAACAAACACCAGATTGATTTTTACTAGGTGGGAACCCCTGCACTATACTGTAACCTGTTTTGGCCTTTGCTTTGGACAACCCTCTGAGATTCTGTGTATGCCATGGCACAGATGATTAACTATTTTTGTTTGATTCATAGTTACATAGTGTAGGACGAAAAAATACACAGGTTAATCATGATTTTACACCCAAGCTAAGGTCATGTATGTAAAGGAGCTTTAATGCTAAAATCTTTACTTTTCTTGTAGAAATCAGTTTTGCTCTATTGGAGCAATATGGTTTAAATTATATGGTAATGAGATGCAAGTGTGGATCGCCCTCCCAGGGCAGCGGGGTACTCGGTACCGGGCCCGTGGAGTTCAATGGGAGATGTCACGGTAGCTGTGACCCAGTCCGTGGCCCTGGGCGTCCATTGTAAAAGGGGAATGTTGAGTGTGTGGATGATGATGATTAAAGTTTATAAGTGAATGATTCGTGACGCCACCAGTGGTGTTCGGCAAGGGAGATGTTAAGCCGACGCTGCAAGCAGATCCTCTGGGACAGATGGTATAGTGCAGCAATGATGGTGTAGCCCTCCACAGGTAGGGCTGTAGTCCCAGGGCAGAGTAGGTGAAGTGACGGTGAGGGGAGACGTAGATGGTGCAGTGCCAGGCACAGCGATGTAGAAGTGCTGAGTGTGTTGGCGCAGGAATAAGTGGAGGACACCAGGGCATGTAGTTCCAAAGCTTTACTCACAGTCTGTTGTGCATACAGGTGCCCGCCTCGGTGCTGTATCCTCCAGGTCAGGGGCTCAGCCATCCTCCAGGTAAGATGAAGTGCTCCCTTCCAACACTCCGCCAACATGTGCCTTTTCTGAACGTCTCCCTGTTTGCGCCTATAGTGAAGTGCTCACAGTACTGAGTTACACTGGAGTTCCTCCTTTCAGATGTTCTTAGAACTCTACTTGTACGGCAGACAGCTGTAGCCTGCTTCGGGGACTCCTTGTTACTAAGTCCCGGCTCACTCTCGTTGCTGTTGTGCCCCCAAGTCTGGTGTGGGAATAAAGTGGTGACAACTTCTATTCCTCCGGACCATTAGTATCCATACAACCTCGGGGACCGGACCCCGGCCTTGCGCTGTGAACTTGGGAAGGGTTCTGTTCTAACCCTAATCCTTAGTCCTCCTCTCCTTACGTTCCGTACTAATCCTTCTTCCTTATGGAGAATTAGGCTTTTTGAATATAACTCTTTCATGTGCCAGCAGACCCAGGTCACTGAGGTCTGCTGCAGCACTTCCTTCAATCCATCCCTCTCAGGGGAGTTCCTCTCACAGACTGACCCCTAGTCAGACTGACCCAATCCTAAACTCTTCCCAATCCTTTTGTGCAGACTAAGCTCCACCCACCTCCCAGCACTCTTCGTGTTCCAAGCAGGGAGCCACCAAAGGGTGCTTTGCTACACTACTGTGTTGTGATGGCTGCAGGTGTCTCCACCTTACCTGGATGGTGGGGCACCACACCTCAGGAAGAGGTGCAGTACCTTTGTGGCGACTGAACCCTCAGGGGCGCAACAAGTGCAGAGGGCGGTTAGTGCACTTACAACTTGTGGAGACACGGTGGGTCGGCGCGCGCCCAGGTCCACTAGCTGGTACAGCATGGACCAGAAATCGTCCTGCTGAACACCCGATCTCCCTTTAATGTTGGCATAATGCTACTCAGACAACACAGGGTGAGGGTAAAACAGTGTGGCAATTCTTTATTGAACCACAAAACAGGCAGATAACAAATAGAACAGTCCCAGCAATATACCCCAAGATGGTGCACATTACAGAGTCTCACCCTTCCGCTGACTCACCGGAATAATGGCAGCTGTTACTTCAGAGCTCCCTGGATCGGCTACCCCACCTGTGGAATGCACACAAAGAGAAGGTAACGACAAGCGTAGGGAGTTAACTTTTCATTCAAGTACAAGGCCAGTTGTCCCGAGGGTCATAATCTGGCTTTTCCGAACATCTCCATGGAGCCAGACGACCGATGGGGCGCAATCTTGGGTTTCTCCAAATGTATCCATGGTTCAGTGATGGTTACTGGAGCAGATCTGTATTTTTCCATCTGGGGCTGTGTCCCTTAACTCCTTAATGACAGCCAATACGTCTTTTTACTGACCTGAGATATAAGAGAATATCATCCCCATACAGGTGACAATCCAGCAGCTGTCAACTGTACACTATAGCTGAAATCACAGTCTCAAAAATATATATATCAAAAGATTAATTCATATGCGGCTCACAGTTTCTCTTGTAACTCTGTTAAAAATTCAAACTTTATTACAAAAATACCAAACACTTAATAACCAAAAATATCCTTGCATCATACCAAACAGAAATGAACACCACTGGGAGGAACAAGATGGAATGGAGTACTTAGCTTATATGATGTATAAGATGCCTATTTGATAGTCAGGTACAATCCCCCATATGGTATCTTGCTCCTGATGAACCTCTAAAAGAGGGGAAACGCGTCGAGCTGATTTTATAATTGTAGTTTTATTGGCCAGATTTGGGCTGATTTCAATCATTCAACATAGGGGCATTTTGGCCATTTGCTATACAAGTTATTTGAATGGGTGCCATCTTTATCAGATAGGAAGTTTTATTGATCTATGTATTGGCCATTGCAATCTGCACACTATAAAGATATCTAACTGTCTGTGTTACAAGTTGCATGATTGGGTGCAGCAATTTGTGTATATACTGTGTGGCTTGCAGTGTTTTATATAAGCTATGCACTGGGGTTTTTGGATTTCAGGTCCATAACCACATATGGACTTGCTGGTTTGTGATATGCTTTTCTGCTTTTTGCCTGTTTATTTTGGCTGAAATAATTTTGGGTATGGATATATTGAAAATTGATTCCTTGACAATTCGGTAAATTATACATATGCTCTTTATTATCTGTTAAGCTCCGTATAACAAAAGGGAATTTTTTATATACTAGTTCTGCAGGAGTAAATCAGATCAGTTAAGTGACTAGAGTTTATTATATATCTCCTTGAAGAAAAGGGCTATTTAGCTATAAAATAAGCCATTTAAAGAAGAAAGAACATTGACCATCTACAATTCAAGCCAAGAAACAGAATTTATACCTCTTTCTTTCTCACCTACCTATTTCATCTCTTTATCACATCCCTGCCACTATAGGGCCCTATAGGGGTAGCAGGGTGAGCCGTTGTTGAGTGGGGTGGCCAATTGTGCAGGTCCTAGGGCTCCAACCTCCGCTGATAGGTAGGGAGAGATTAGCCAGTGCTGGGGAAGGCACCTCCCAGTGGTGTTCATTTCTGTTTGGCATGATGCAAGGATATTTTTGGCTGTTAAGTGTTTGGTATTTTTGCAATAAAGTTTGAATTTTTAACAGATGTACACTATAGCTGACAACTTGCTGTATCACAAACGATCAGTGTTGACACTGTCCATATCTGTTTAATCCCTTAGTTGCTGCTGTGGGGGCTTCCACTTTATTATTATTATTATTATTATTATTATGCATTTATATAGCGCCATTTATTCCATGGCGCTTTACATGTGAAAAGGGGAAATATAGACAAGTATAATAAACATGTGTAAGACAAGGGACACACAAGTACATAAGGAGAGGGGACTCTGCCCGCGAGGGCTCACAGTCTACAGGGATGGGTGAGGATACAGTAGGAGAGGGTAGAGCAGGTCGTGCAGTGGTTCAGTAGACCGAGGATCATTGCAGGCTGTAGGCTTGTCGGAACAGGTGGGTCTTCAGGTTCTTCTTGAAGGTTTTCATTGATGGTGAGAGTCTGATGTGTTGCGGCAGAGAGTTCCGGAGTATGGGGGAAGCACGGGAGAAGTCTTGTATGCGGTTGTGGGAAGAAGAGATGAGGGGGGAGTAGAAAAGGAGATCTTGAGATGATCGAAGGTTGCGTGCGGGTAGGTACCTAGAGACCATGTCACAGATGTATGGAGGAGACAGGTTGTGGATGGTTTTGTATGTCATGGTTAGGGTTTTGAATTGGAGCCTCTGGGCAATAGGAAGCCAGTGATGGGCCTGGCATAGGGGGGAGGCTGGGGAATAGCGGGGAGACAGGTGGATTAGTTGGGCAGCAGAGTGTAGGATGGACTGGAGTGGAGCCAGAGTGCTAGAGGGGAGGCCAGAGAGTAGGAGGTTGCAGTAGTCGAGGTGGGAGATAAGAGCATGCACTAGTGTTTTTGTGGTTTTGTGGTTGAGGAATGAGTGGATCCGGGAAATATTTTTGAGTTTGAGGTGGCAGGAGGAGGCGAGGGCTTGGATATGTGATTTGAAAGAGAGCGCAGAGTCGAGGATCACCCCAAGGCACCGAGCGTGCGAGACTTGGGAAAGAAAGCAGCCATTGACATTGATGGATAGGTCTGGTGGAGGGGAAGAGTGAAATGGGGGAAAGATGATGAATTCGGTTTTGTCCATGTTCAGTTTGAGAAAGCGAGCAGAGAAGAAGGCTGAGATAGCAGACAGACATTGTGGGATTTCAGTCAGTAAGGAGGCGAGGTTGGGTACAGATAGGTAGATCCGCATGTCATCGGCATAGAGGTGATACTGCAAACCGTAGGATTATATGAGCTGTCCCAAGCCAAAGGTGTAGATGGAGAATAGTAGGGGTCCTAGGACAGAGCCTTGAGGAACACCAACAGACAGGGGGCGAGGTGAGGAGGTGGTGTGTGAGAGGGAGACACTAAATGTTCGGTCTGTTAGGTATGATGAGATCCAGGATAGGGCCAAGTCTGTGATGCCAAGAGATGAGTCTGTAGCAGGAGGGAATGGTCTACGGTGTCGAAGGCAGAGGACAGGTCCAGGAGAAGGAGGACAGAGTAGTGTTGCTTGCTCTTGGCGGTTAGTAAGTCGTTAGTGACTTTAGTTAGGGCAGTTTCAGTTGAGTGATGCGGTCAAAGAGGGAACAGGAGGAGAGGTGGGAGGACAGTTCAAGATATACATGCTGTTCCAGTAGTTTTGAGGCGTAAGGGAGAAGAGATATCGGGCGATAGTTAGACACAGAGGATGGATCAAGGGAGGGCTTTTTGAGGATGGGTGTGATTGAGGCATGTTTGAAGGATGAGGGAAAGACACCATTTGTAAGTGAAAGGTTGAAGAAGTGTGTTAGAGATGGGATGAAGACTTTGGCCAAGTTAGGGATGAGGTGAGACGGGAGTAGGTCGAGGGCACAAGTGGGGAGGTGTGATCTTGACAGAAGGGTGGAGAGCTCATGGTCATGGTGGAGAAGCTGGCTTTTGCAGAACAGGGCTGAGCAGCTAAGAGGGGCAATGGGGGCTGCGGGCCAAAGTTTTGTCTGATCTTGTTGATCTTCTGCTTAAAGAATGAGGCAAAGTCTTCAGCAGAAATGAGAGGAGGGGGAGGAGGTGCTGTGGGATGGAGTAGAGAATTGAAAGTGTTGAAGAGTTGTTTAGGGTTGTAAGACAGGGAGGATATGAGAGATGCGAAGTAAGTTTGTTTAGCGGCGGAGAGCGTGGACTTAAAGCTGGCAAGGGACTGCTTGTATGCGCTGAAGTGCTCAGTAGAATGGGTTCTCTTCCATCTCCGCTCAGCGGCCCTGGAAACCCGTCTCAGTTCTTTGGTCAGGCTGGTCAGCCAGGGCTGCCTGTTGATTGTATGAGTTTTGCTCTGCATGAGGGGGGCAGCCGAATCAAGTGTTGCTGCTATTGTGGTGTTATAAAAAGTGGCAGCAGCATCTGTGTCATGAAGGGAAGCTATGTCTGTAAGAGGGAGAAGGGACTCAGAGAGTGATTGTAAATTGAGGTGTTTGAGATTCCTGCGAGGGTGAGCGAGTTTATGGAGCGGGGGTTGCGCAGTAGGAGAGGAGAGGGAAGAGAATGTCAGTAGGTTGTGGTCAGACAGGGGGAGGGGTGAGTTATTGAGATTAGTGAGGGAACAGAGACGGGTGAAGATAAGGTCCAGCGTGTGACCATCTTTGTGAGTGGCCGCAGAGGACCATTGAGTGAGGCCAAGGGAAGCCGTGAGCGATAGAAGTTTAGAGGCAGCTGGGATGGAAGTGTCAATGGGGATGTTGAAGTCACCCATGACAATGGTGGGGATGTCAGCAGAAAGGAAATGGAGTAGCCAGGTGGTGAAGTGGTCGAGAAAGGTGGAGAAGGCTAGTTCTGGGGGGCGGTAGATGACAGCCAGTTGGAGGTTGGAGAGAGAATAGATGCGGACGGAGTGCACCTCGAATGAGGGAAGAATAGCGGAGGGTGGCAAAGGAATTGGGGTAAAGGAGCAGGTATCGGAGAGGAGCAAGCCAACTCCTCCACCACGTTTGTTGCTGGGGCGAGGGGTGTGAGAGAGATGGAATCCACCATAGGAAAGCACAGCTGGAGAGGCTGTGTCAGAGGGAGTGAGCCAGGTTTCAGTGATGGCAAGGAAGGAGAGTTTGTTGGTGATAAAGGGGTCACGGATAAATGATAGCTTGTTGCAGACAGAGCGTGCATTCCATGGTGCTCCAGGTAGGGGGACCGGGGGAGTGGGGGCTGGATGAATAGGTATGATGACTAGGTATAAGGTTGTCATGGTTGCAAAAAAGTGTAGAGGATCGTGGCAGGATGTTAGAAATGAGTGTGGGGATGTGTTGAGGAGGGCGAGGATTTGGGGATACATCGCCAGCAATGAGGAGTAGTAGACAGAGCATTAGAAGGTGGGAGCAGGATAGGACATGATGTGGCTGTGAGTGTCTGGAGAAAAAGGATTGTATGTGGAGGAACAGTTGTGACGAAGAGGTGAGATGGCTGGGAAGGATGGAGGGGGAAATGACTAGTCCCTTACTGGGTGGAGGGATTGCAGGAGTTAGGGAGAAATAGAGTAGTATGGGGGTGATAGTAAAAAGAAGGCAAAACATTGTTGTGGTGTTATAGTCCGTTACCTTACAGTCAATTCCAGTCCAATTCTAGTCTAATTCAGAGCACTTAGAAATATGTACTTTAAAATATGGATTTTGAAGAAGATGGAGCCGACTACGTCTGGAGCAGACCCATGGTGCTGAATATATGTGCAGCTAAACACACTTTAATCTAACTGACATATGATTGTGTGGTCCTGATGTTTGCCATGGCAGTTCATGGCCAAATAGCGGCCTTAGAGTCTCCCGGCTATAGCGGTCAGTTCAGAAGTTAGCGATATTTAGGTGGTAAACAAACACTTTTTCATTCCTGCTATACTACTTTGCAATAATTTCTGAAAAGCACCTGAAGGGTTAATAAACTATCTGACAGAAGTTTTCAATATGTTAGGGGGTGCTATTTTTAAAATGGTATCACGTTTGGGGTTTTCCAATATATAGCACGCCCAAAGCCACTTCAAACCTGGATAGGTCCCTCAAAAAATACATTTTGTAAATTTCCTTGAAAAATTTAAAAATTACTACTACATTTTTAAACCTCCTAAAAGGCTAATAAAATAACTTAGCATTTTAAAAATGGTGCTGATGTGAGGTAGACATGTGAGAAATGCTTTTTATTAATGTTTTTGTGTGGTATGACTATCTGGATTAAAGGGATAATCATTCAAAGTTTGAAAATTGTAATTTTTTTTACATTTTCGTCAAATTTCTGATATTTTTTATAAATAAACACAAAAACATATCAAACTAAATTTACCATTATCATAAATTATAATGTGCCATGAAAAAATAGTCTCATTATCAATGGGATTTATTGAAGCGTTCCAGAGTTATCACCACATAAAGTGGCATTGGGCAGAATTTAAAAAAATTGGCCCCATCACTAAGGGGTTAAGTTGTTTCCTATAGAATGATAGATCCGTGTCCCTCGCGATGGAGCCATGATTTATAGGCAGCAGTCCTGTAGGGTCCCCTGGATGTTTGGATGTCTTGGCAGAATCTAAGGCTGTCTCTCTCTGTGTCTGTCAGTCTATACTGAGGCATGTAACCTATTTTATAGTTAACAAGGGTTCTTCATTCAGTATTTACATAAAGGGTAAGAATGGAGATGAGATCAAGTAGCATTACTTACTTAATCTATTTGCATAGTTTTTCCTCCTCTGTTTTAAAAATCAACAAAATACCTGGCCTAGAGAATGGTTAAATAGCATATCAGTAACCATGACTAGTCATCAAGGATAAATGCACAATACAAGTCAATATTACAGGCCTATACATGCAAAAGTCTGTTTTCTTAACCAACACAAACTCAAAAGCCAAATATACAGATAACAGTCAATTCATCTTGGTTTGCTAAAAATAGTCACCTGGGTAATTAAGACACAATGCTGTGAATCCACACAGCTCTCCTGTTCTCTTTTCCCTGCCCACTGCCTGCCCCCTCTAACTGACAGGTCACTCATGCTTCAGTGAGTGATCCTTAAGAGAGCTAGTTTATCATAGCTAATGATGGTTTTCATTACTACACTTGAGGATACCTTCAATGTTCTAGCAATTTTCCAGATTTAAGACTTTCATGTCTTAAAATAATGATTGTGTGATGCTAGTCACTGCTCACGGTCAAGATGTGAGTCAGAGTAGTCAAGGAGTACATGGTCTGAAGTCAGGAGGGTATGTCATAGACATAAGGAAAAGACAAAAGTGTAGTCAGGTAATGTCCCGAGGTCAGAGTCCTGGGAGGATAACAGATTGGAGGAGAAGGGTTTAAACAGGTGGATGGTCAGAACGAAATCCAAGGCCAGGCAACAGATCAAGCATACGGAACTCAAGGCACAGGGAGCACAAGCCTTACTTGTTGACTGTACATCTGGCAGTGGTCTGGGAGAAGCTGCTCAGTTAAGTAGGCATGGCAATCACCCGGGATAGTGAACACTTGGAGACAGCCGACGCCTTCCAGTCACAGATTGGTTAGTCAAGCTGTCAATCAACGCAGACAGTTCAGCACGCCCCTGAACAAGATTGGATGGCCATGCTGTCAAAGTACTGACAGCTTCAGTACACCCCTGTACTGGACTGGATGGCCGTGCTGTCAGTAACTGCATACCAGACACCCTGAGAGGTGGAACCGTGACAGATTGTCTGTTTTTTCTCTTTACTTAGTTTATTAGTTCTTGCCATATTTATATGCCACAGTTGAGGAATAGGACTCAGCACTCTATATGATTATATTCTTGCAAGGATAGTGGACTGTTCTACAGGATTTCTCCCCCTGAAAACACCAATCTCACCAACCTCTAAATATTATATCTGATAGGGGTGTACAATTCGTCTCTAGATTTTGGAGGGCTTTCTGCAGAAAACTGGGGATTGGTTTGTCCTTTTCCTCTGCTTATCACCCTGAGACAAACGGTCAGACGGCTACTTTCACACTTGCGTTTTTTTGCTGCGTGTTTTTTGCGCACACAAACGCATGGAAAAAACGCATCATGCGTTTGTTTGCATTTTTTTGCGGGTTTTGGTGCATTTAAAAAAAAAATGCATGCATACCCATAGACTATAATGGGTGTTTTGCTGTAAAAAAAACGGATTGCGTGCGCATGCTTTTTTTGGGGCAAGTCGGACGCACAAAAAATGCAACAGGATGCATTTTGTGCGCCCGAGCGCACACTACAAAAAAACGCATGCGCATACAAACGCATACAAGCGCATATGTATGCACACCTATGCGCACCCATGGTAAAAGTATAGGGAAAAAACGTATGCTTTTTTTGCGCTAAAAAACAGCGCAAAAAAACGCAGGTGTGAAACCAGTCTGAGAGGACAAATAAGTCTTTGGAGCAAATTTGAAGATATTTTGTCACCAATCAGCAGGAGAATTGATTATTATTTCTTACGCTGGCTGAGTTTGCCTTTTACAGTCGGATTAATCAGTCCACGGGTACCTCGCCGTTTTTCTGTAATTACGGGTTTCATCCTCATTTTGGTGAGTTTTCCAGGATAAGTTCTGGGTGTCCTGGAGTGGAAGTCACCATTCAAGAGCTGGGAGATGTTTGGAGGAAGGTTAAAAAGAACATTGGGGTGGCTCAGCATCGGTAGAAGCGTAAGGCCGATAGGAGACGCTCGTCAGGGGTCACCTTCAAAGTGGGAGATAAGGTATGGCTTTCCTCTAAGAATATTAAGTTGAAGGTGCCCTTGCTAAAGTTGGGTCCTGCATTCATTGGTCTATATGAAATTCTGGAGAAGGTCAATCTAGTTGCCATCTGGTTAAAGCTCCCTAGGTCTTTCTGCCTTCCTAATGTGTTCCACAAGTCGTTGTTGAAGGAATTTATACCCCCTGTTCTGTCTTCATCGCCTCTGCCTCCTCCGGTGTCTATTGATGGAAGCTTGGAATATGAGGTACAAAGAGTCATTGATTCCCAAATGGTCCGGAAGTCCCTTCAATACTTGGTACATTGGAAGGGGTATGGGCCTGAGGAGCGATCCTAGGTACCAGCTTATTCTGTAAGGGCTGATCGATTGGTCCAGGCCTTTCATCAGAGGTTTCCTGGGAAACCTGGGGGTCCAGTGGCCCCCCTTGAAGATGGTGTACCCTCACGATTTCCATTCTGTTTCTGTCTTTTTGTTACTTTGTGTTGAGGCTGTCAGTGTATGATGCAATCACCTGTGTTCATTTTCCATAATCAGGCTCGTTTCACATTTGCGCTTTATAGCACAGCGACGGCCTGCGCATGGCTGCCGCTAAGCCCCGCCCCCTCCCGGCTCTCTGCCCGCCCCATCCGGTCATAAACGCCTACTAGCGCACATGGGCGCTTGCGATCTGCGCACCCTATCTTTAGCATAGGGTGTGCAGATCGTGCGCTGGCCGAGCGCTAGCAGGATTTTGCCGTGCGCTGCGCACTTTTGAAGGTGCGCCGTGCGCGCCGAAATGCAACATGCTGCGTTTGGCGCACACGGGCGCACCTTCAAAAGTGCGCAGCGCACAGCAAAATCCTGCTAGCGCACGGCCAGCGCACAATCTGCGGACCTTATGCTAAAGATAGGGTGCACAGATCGCAAGCGCCCATGTGCGCTAGTAGGCGGCGATGACCGGATGGGGCGGGCAGAGAGCCGGGAGGGGGCGGGGCTTAGCGGCGGCCGTGCGCAGGCCGTCGCTGCGCTATAAAGTGCAAATGTGAAACTAGCCTCAGACTTCTACTTAAGCATGCTAGTTCCTTCCCCCAGTGTAAATCGTACACTTGCTGTTGCCTGTGTAACATTGATCCCTCTGCGCCCTGTGCCTGACCCAGCTTGACTTGATTCTCTTCCTGGACTCAGACCCTTTGCTTGTGACCTGACTTTGCTTGTGCTTGCTCCCTGTAAACTGTTTTGTCTCTCTGACTTTCCTGACCTCGGCTCGTGTATTGGACTTCGTCTCTGACTTCCCTTTGTTGTACTGCACAATTTCCTGGACCTGTTCTCGGATTGTTTCACCTCCCTTTACTAACAATAAGTAGTATATATATTTACTATCATGACTCGCGCCACACAATAATTTTTACGAGTAATTTCCAACTGCAAGCTGTAGAAAATTGAACGCTTATCCGATGAAGTATATCAAGTGATGTGCTATATTGTAATGAGGGATGGGGTGCCTGAAGGTTATCAAAACCTTTCATCAAAGTGTGCACAATTATAATGCATCATGTTTACCTCAGGCAAAGTGATCCAAAAAAAAGATTTGACTGAATTGGAAAATTCAAACATTGTTATAAGTCTCAAAGAGAGGGAGCACTCTTGAAATTCCTAAAATATTGGGGTGTTATAACAGAGCCATCAAAAGTTTTTGAAAACAGTCAACAGATTGATTTGCACATCTCTACAAGTGAAAATTTGCACGTAAAAAACTGAAGTTTGAACGAGCCCTCACTTTGTTAAGAAAAAATCAAGCCCAACAAGCTTTTGGGCAAGTGTAACTACTTATGCTTTTTTATCGAATAATATGCCTAGATTAAAGAAACACTTTTACTGCCTTAATTATAACCCTTAATGCTTTTAGCCATGAGACATATAATTAGCGCTTTTTCAGATCATGAAATCATATTTCACAAGACAACTTGTTCAGCTGGAGCAGTCCAAAATTTTACTGCTTTTTTTTATCTGTAAGAATCATTTTAGGGCTTTTTAGTGTTATTTTATTGTGACATTTTGTGATATTCCTGTCTTTTTTAAATCCTATTTTCCTTGGGATTGTTCCTTGAGATTTAACGCTGTAAACCAAAATGCTGTCCTACTGTAAAAAATCGTTTCCTATTTTGATTAAAAAGGATGTCTCCCAGTCCTTGTTTTGCTTAATTCATGTGTTTTTTACCCATATTAGCATTCACCTGTTAGGTGTTATTTCTGGCTCATATTATTGAAGGTATTCAATTGTAAGCCAGTTCAACTAAATACTTTTTACAGTGGTAAATACAAAACTGTACGCGATATTCAGGATGAATCCTAGCAAGAATTATATACACAGCATGGAAAATAAGTGTTTGATACAATGCCAATTTTGAAAGTTTTCCCACCTACAAAAAATGTTATTGTAATTTAATTTTAGTAAATGTAACTTTTATCGGGGGCATTCAACTGTGAGAGACAGAATCTAAATATAAGAAACAGAAATTCACATTGTATGATTTTTTTAATAACTAAATAGCATTAGCATTTTATTGCATGAAATAAGTACAGTATTTGATCATCTACCAACCAAGAAGAATTCTGGCTCTTACAGACCCGTTAGTTTATCTTTAAGAAGTCCTCTTACTCTGCACTCAATACCTGTAACAACTGCACCAGTTTGAACTTGTTACATTTATAAAAGACACCTGTCCACACACTCAATCAATCTCACCTGGTCAATAACCTAAAGAGAGCTAGGACCACAGTCTCAAACATTACTGTTAGGCTGGGGTCACAAATACCGTATAAAAAAATCAGACTGAGTCTCCCTGCCGAGAGTCGCAGGAGTGTAATGCGAGTGTCATGTGAGTACAATCTGATTTTTCACACCTAGCATCCGATTTACATCCGAATGCAGTGCGATTGCTATCTGATTGCAATGCGATTTTAACATGAGCTTTTACATACAGCAATTCTCTGTCATTTACACATTGTTTTCAAAGGAAATATTTTTTAAAACACACACACACACATATATTTATGTGATAGATAGATAGAAACATTAAAAGCCGGAAAATGATCTACTGCGTACTGTACAGTATAATCACAGAGTGACAGGTTAGAATAAAATGCTGTATATAACTATGCTATGTGTATATACCCGTATTTTTCGCTTTATAAGACGCACCTGATTATAAGACGCACCCCCAAATTTGGTGAAGAAAAAGAGAAAAAAATATTTTTTTATGTTAAATGGAGGTCTGTTTTATAATACTAGTGTTCGTCTTACAAATCATATATATGTCCCTCATCCTGGTATCTATATAACCCCCATCCTGGCACATTGCCCCCTTGTGCTGGTACATAGCCCCCCATTCCATCCTGGATATGGCCCCACCTTCTCTATATGCCCCTCTGCTGGCATGCACATGGCCCCCCCTTGGTCACTATATTCTCCCCTGCTGACACGCACATGGCCCCCGGTCACTATATGCCCCCCTGCTGGCACGCACATGGCCTCCCCCTCTCTATATATGCCCCCCTGCTGGCACACACATGACCTCCTATCACTATATTCCCCCTGCTGGCACGCACACGGCCCCCGCCACTATATTCCCCCCTGCTGGCATGGACATGATAAAATAACAAACACTTAACTCACCTTCCGATGATGGCTCCGTGCTCCCAGCTCCCCCATGGCCCTTCCTGTGCCTGGGCCGACATCCTCACCAGACCGAGATCATCCTTTCACTATTTCCATTTTCTCTCTGCATGGTTGCGCGGCAAGAGCTGCTCATACGGGCATTTCATCGTAGCTTCAGAACCTTCCGTCACATGACCACTAGAACCTACGGTCATGTGACTCCCAGTGTGCACTGCGGTCATGTGACGGAAGGTCCTGAAGCTACGATGAAGTGCCTGTATGAGCAGCTCCTGCCGCAAGCCATTGAAGAGGGAAAATGGAAATAGCGAAAGGGTGAGAATGTCAGCACAGACACAGGAAGAGCCATGGAGGAGCTGGGAGCACGGAGCCATCATCAGAAGGTGAGTTAAGTGTTTGTTATTTTATCAAGTGCGTGCAAGCAGGGGGGAATATAGTGACTGGGGAGCGGAGGCATATCCATGATGGGAGGGGGGAGAGTGCAGGCACATGCAATATTCACCGCTCTCCTGTCAACCAACTCGGCATGGCTTCAGCACCGAGGTGATGGACAGCGGGTGCAGTGAATATTACATGAGGCTAATGAGCGGGAGCATGTGACCTCCCGCTGTCTCTGCAGCCCACAGCCAGCCCACCCTAGCCCCCTGACACCACTCCAGAGCCACCCCCCTCCTCTACACCACAGCACACAGATTTGGATTATAAGACGCACCCCCCACTTCCCCCCAAAATTTGGGGGAGTAAAAGTGTGTTTTATAATCTGAAAAATGCGGTATGTCAGTGACACATATATATACATATATATATATATATATATATACACTGCTCAAAAAAATAAAGGGAACACTTAAACAACAGAATATAACTCCAAGTGAATCAAACTTCTGTGAAATCAAACTGTCCACTTAAGAAGAAACACTGATGGACAATCAATTTCACATGCTGTTGTGCAAATGGAATAGACAACAAATTGAAATTATTGGCAATTATCAAGACACCCTCAATAAAGGAGTGGTTCTTGTTATGAATGAGTCACTGAAGGAGGAAAAAACAAAAATACAAGCTAAGTCCAGAAAACCGGAGAGGTTGGTAGCTATCGGATTGCAGACCCCTGATCCTATCCACAACAACTAACAGTAGCCGTGGTGCGTTCCTACGAAGCCCTAGACCCCTCGATCACAGCCGGAGAACTAAATAGGCCTAAAGAAAGAAAGGGGAAATCTAAACTGCCCCAGCGCAGACCCCAAAGCAATAGGCAGCCTCCAACATATAATGACGGTGAAGCAAGATGAAAACACTAACACAGATAGAAAGATAGGTTGAGCACATGATGGGGCCCAAGCTAACTAAAAAGGACAGGATAGAAAAGCTGCTGTCTGCAATCCGTAAAAAACCCTACCAAAAAATGTCCCAACCGTCTGATAGGAAAAACAGGCCCTGAAGTCGCCAGGACTTCAAAATGACTATATCAGCACTCAGGTAAATTCTGAAGACAGAGCAAAGAGACAAACTGATCAGAGACAAAAATGGAACTCAGCACACCCCCAACCGGGGATGACTGAACTCCAAAAAACAAGGTAAACAAAACAAAACTAATAAGTTCAATAGCAGAGCAAAAACTTATCTTTGGGAAGCAGGAGTCAGACTGGTCTCCAAGAATCCAGCAGAGAAATCACCAGCGACTCAGAAGGGCGTCGGCTGCCTTATATCCAGTCAGAAATTCCTGTTACCCAGTCATCATCTACCAGATCAGGTGTTTGGTAATCAGCCTCACTACCTTCCTTCACCAGAAGAGGGAGTTCATCAGACATCGACGGTGAAGGGGAAAATGAACTCACAACAGTACCTCCCCCTTGAGGAGGGGTCACCAAACCCTCATCCACGCCACCAGGGCGATCAGGATGGGCCCGATGAATGGCACGAGCCAATCTTTTGGCATGAATATCGGATTCAGGGACCCAAGAATTATCCTCCTGGCCATAACCCTTCCATTTAACCAAATACTGGAGTCTCCATCTAGCCAGGTGAGAATCCAGTATCTTCTCAACCTCATATTCCACATTACCTTCAACCAATACCAGGTCAGGAGGTGCCACCACAGGAACTACTGGCTCCACAAACCTCTTTAACAGAGACTTATGAAACACGTTATAGATCTTAAATGTAACAGGAAGAGCCAATCGAAAAGAGACTGGATTAAGAATCTCCAAAATCTTGTAAGGTCCAATAAATCTAGGTTTAAACTTTGGAGAAGCCACCTTCATAGCGATATTCTTTGATGACAACCAAACCATATCACCAACCTTAAACTGGGGACCAATGGTCCTATGCCGGTTGGAAAACCGCTGGGCCTTTTCCTGGGAGAGAGACAACTTATCCACCACTTGGACCCAGATCTGGTGCATTCTCTCCACCACAGTGTCAACACCTGGGCAGGCAGAAGGCTCCACCTGCCCTGAAGAGAATCGAGGATGAAACCCTAAGTTACAAAAGAAAGGTGACATCAAAGTGGCAGAACTAGCTCTATTATTTAAAGCAAATTTGGCCAAGGGCAAAAATGAAACCCAATCATCCTGATCAGCAGAAATAAAACATCTCAAATAAGACTCCAAAGTCTGGTTTGTTCTCTCCGTCTGCCCATTGGTCTGAGGGTGAAACGCAGAGGAGAAGGACAACTGAATTCCCAGCTTGGAACAGAAAGTCCTCCTCCTAGACACAAACTGAACTCCTCTGTCAGATACAATGTTCTCAGGAATCCCGTGCAAGCGAATCACCTGTTGCAAAAACAAGGGCACCAACTCTGAGGAAGATGGCAACTTAGGTAGTGGTACAAGATGGACCATCTTAGAGAATCTATCACAAATCACCCAAATAACAGTCATTCTCTGAGAGACAGGCATATCAGAGATAAAATCCATTGAAATATGGGTCCATGGCCTCCTGGGCACCGGCAAAGGCATCAACAACCCACTAGAGCAAGAACAAGGTTTAGACCGAGAGCAAGTCCCACAGGACTGCACAAAATTCCTGACATCACGAGACAAGGCGGGCCACCAAAAAGACCGACTCACCAAATCTCTAGTACCAAAAATACCTGGATGACCAGCCATGCAGAGCAATGAACTTCAGACATCACTCTCTTCCTCCACTGGTCAGGAACATACAATTTTCCAATGGGACAACGCTCAGGTTTGTCCTCATGAAACTCTTCCAGAGCACGTCTCAAATCGGGCGAGATGGCATGAAGAACTACCCCCTCACCTAAGATGGTAGCAGGCTTGGTCACAACAGGAGAATCAGCAAAGAAGCTCCTAGAGAGGGCGTCTGCCTTTACATTCTTAGTTCACGGAAGAAAAGAGACCACAAAATCAAAACGTGTGAAAAACAAGGCCCACCTAGCCTGTCTAGGATTCAAGCGTTTGGCCGACTCCAGGTAAATCAAATTCTTGTGGTCAGTAAGGACCACGACTTGATGTTTAGCTCCCTCCAACCAATGTCTCCACTCCTCAAATGCCCATTTCATGGCTAACAGTTCCCGATTCCCCACATCATAGTTGCGTTCGGATGGGGAGAACTTTCGGGAAAAGAAAGCACAGGGATTCATTTTAGATGTTACAGGATCTTTTTGGGACAAAACAGCTCCTGCACCAATCTCAGAAGCGTCCACCTCTACCTGAAACGGGAGTGAGACATCAGGTTGCCGCAAAACCAGAGCAGAAGTGAACCTTCGCTTCAGCTCCTGAAAGGAAGAAACAGCCTCCGGAGACCAATTCAGCACATCAGCACCCTTCTTAGTCAAATCAGTCAATGGTTTGGCAATACCAGAAAAATTAGCTATAAATTTACGATAAAAATTAGCAAAACCCAAAAACTTCTGGAGGGCCTTCAAAGAAGTGGGCTGAACCCAATCATAAATGGCCTGTACCTTGGCCGGGTCCATTTCAATAGTTGACGGAGACAATATAAATCCCAAAAATGAAATCCTCTGTACACCAAAAAGGCATTTCGATCCCTTGACATACAGGGAATTCTCCCTCAAAATCCGGAACACAGTCCGAACATGTTCCACATGAGAGTCCCAATCCTTGGAAAAGATCAAAATATCATCCAGATAGATGATCAAAAATTTATCCACCAAGTCTCGGAAAATATCATTCATGAAGCACTGGAAGACAGAAGGGGCATTAGTGAGCCCAAAAGGCATCACCAGGTACTCAAAATGTCCCTCCGGAGTATTAAACGCCGTCTTCCATTCATCCCCATGCTTAATGCGAATAAGATTATACGCCCCCCTGAGGTCAAGCTTTGTAAACCAGCAAGCACCTTTAACTCTGGAGAATAGATCAGAAATCAGGGGTAATGGATACTGATATTTAACAGTAATTTTGTTGAGGGAACGATAGTCAATGCAAGGCCTTAATGACCCATCTTTCTTAGCCACGAAAAAAAACCCAGCACCTAAAGGTGAAGAGGATGGTCTAATATGACCCTTCTCCAACGACTCCTTAATATAGGATCGCATAGCCTCGTGCTCAGGTACAGATAAATTGAAAAATCGACCCTTGGGAAATTTACACCCAGGGCTCAGCTCAATTGCACAGTCATAACTCCTATGAGGAGGCAAAGACGCAGACTCATTCTCACTAAATACATCATAAAAATCAGCCAAATAGTCAGGAACATCATGTGACTGGGGAGAGGTGGAGAAAACAGGAGCATCATTAAGGGCACACCGACAACCCCAACTCACCACAGACACAGATTTCCAATCCAAAACTGGATTATGGATTTGCAACCAGGGAAACCCCAGAACAATGGTATCATACAAATTATGCAACACCAAAAATCTGCAATTCTCTTGATGGTCTGGGGCGACCCGCATTACCACCTGGGTCCAAAACTGAAGTTTATTCTTCGCCAAAGGAGTAGCATCAATACCCCTCAAAGGGATAGGCGTCCGCAGAGGTGTCATAGGAAATCCACAACGTTTAGCAAAATCCAAGTCCATCAGGTTCAGAGCTTCTCCCGAATCCACAAAAGCCTTAGCGGAAAATGTGGACAGGGAGCAGATCTGAGTAATTGCCAGAATAAATTTAGGTTGAACACCACCCACAGCAAATGTGTGTGCAAAACGTTTCTCTCGTTTAGGGCAGACAGAAATAATATGCGAGGCATCACCACAGAAGAAACACAGCTTATTACGCCTTCTGAACTCCTGACGTTGCGCCCTAGACAAAACTCTATCACATTGCATAGATTCAGACATTTGTTCAACAGGTGACAACACCTCTCGTGCGGTTTTGCGTTCACGCAAACGCCGATCAACCTGAATGGCTAATGACATAGAATCGTCAAGACCAGAGGGAACAGGAAATCCCACCATAGTATCTTTTACAGTTTCTGACAAACCTTTCCAAAAGAGAGCTGTTGAGGCACCATCATTCCAGGTAGTAAGGACGCCCACTTTCAGAATTTTTGACAGAACAACTCTGCAGAATCCCGACCCTGGCTCAATGCCAACAGGGCCTTTTCAGCCTGATCAATAGCATTAGGTTCATCATACAACAACCCCAAGGCTTGAAAAAATGTGTTCGCATTAGTAAGAATAGGATCATCAGGTTTCAAAGAAAACGCCCAATCCTGGGGATCGCCGCGCAGCAAAGAGATGACAATTTTAACCTGCTGCGCGGAGCTCCCCGACAAGTTAGGCTTCAAGGCAAAAAATAATTTACAATTATTCTTAAAATTCAAAAATTTAGACTGATCCCCAAAAAACACATCAGGAGTAGGGATCTTTGGTTCAGCAGCATGTGAATGAGCAAGATAGGCGGAAATTCCGCGCACTTCAGCAGTGAGCTGCTCCACACGATCAGGCAATTGCTTCATCTCCATTGAGAAAAAAAAAAAATTCCCCCTACGGCCTCAGAGACAAAGAGGAAAAAATATACACAAAAAAAAAAAATTCTGACAAACTCTTTTTTTTTTTTTACAATTCTTTCCTGCTATTGAGTACCCTAGGATCTGCAGTATGGCTGGTGATTCTGTTATGAATGAGTCACCGAAGGAGGAAAAAACAGAAATACAAGCTAAGTCCAGAAAACCGGAGAGGTTGGTAGCTATCGGATTGCACCCCCTGATCCTATCCACAACAACTAACAGTATCTGTGGGGGTTCCTACGAAGCCCTAGACCCCTCGATCACAGCTGGAGAACTAAATAGGCCTAAAGAAAGAAAGGGGAAATCTAAACTGCCCCAGAACAGACCCCAAAGCAATAGGCAGCCCCCAACATATAATGACGGTGAAGCAAGATGAAAACACTAACACAGATAGAAAGATAGGTTGAGCAAACGATGGGGCCCAAGCTAACTAAAAAGGACAGGATAGAAAAGCTGCTGTCTGCAATCCATAAAAAACCCTACCAAAAAATGTCCCAACCGTCTGATAGGATAAACAGGCTCTGAAGTCGCTAGGACTTCAAAATGACTATATCAGCACTCAGGTAAATTCTGAAGACAGAGCAAAGAGACAAACTGATCAGAGACAAAAATGGAACTCAGCACACCCCCGACCGGGGATGGCTGAACTCCAAAATACAAGGTAAACAAAACAAAACTAATAAGTTCAATAGCAGAGCAAAAACTTATCTTTGGGAAGCAGGAATCAGACTGGTCTCCAAGAATCCAGCAGAGAAATCACCAGCGACTCAGAAGGGCGTCGGCTGCCTTATATCCAGTCAGAAATTCCTGTTACCCAGTCATCATCTACCAGATCAGGTGTTTAGTAATCAGCCTCACTACCTTCCTTCACCAGAAGAGGGAGTTCATCAGACATCGACGGTGAAGGGGAAAATAAACTCACAACAGGTTCTGCAGGTGAAGACCACAGACCACATCTCAGTACCAATGCTTTCTGGCTGATATTTTGGTCACTTTTGAAAGTTGGTTGTGCTTTCACACTCGTGGTAGCATGAGACGGACTCTACAACCCACACAAGTGGCTCAGGTAGTGCAGCTCATCCAGGATGGCACATCAATGAGAGCTGTGGCAAGAAGGTTTGCTGTGTCTGTAAGCGTAGTGTCCAGAGGCTGGAGGCGCTTCCAGGAGACAGGCCAGTACACCAGGAGACATGGAGGGGGCCGTAGGAGGGCAACAACCCAGCAGCAGGACCGCTATCTCAGCCTTTGTGCAAGGGGGAACAGGAGGAGCACTGCCAGAGCCCTGCAAAATGACCTCCAGCAGGCCACAAATGTGCATGTGTCTGCACAAACGGTTAGAAACCGACTCCATGAGGATGGTCTGATTGCCCGACGTCCACAGATTGGGGTTGTGACAAAAACAATTAGTACAGTGTGTGCAAACTACCGGACATGTATTTAAATAATAAAAGATTAATTTTTGGAAAAAAATCGAGCGGGCTCCCAAGCAATTTTCATAACCAGAAAGGGAAAGCCGGTGACTGGGGGCAGATGTTTATAACCTGGGAAAGGGGTAATACCCATGGAGCTTCTCAGGCTATTAATATCAGCTCACAACTATATACTTTGGGACCACCCAAAAAATGACGTGGGGTCATCCTATAATTAATAACCAGCAAAGGCTATGCAGACAGCTGTTGGATGATATTAATAGCCTAGGAGGGGGCCATGGATATTGGCCCCCCAGGCTAAAAACATCAGCTCTCAGCTGCCTCAGAAAAGGCGCATCTCTTAGCCCCGCTCTTCCCACTTGCCCTGTAGCAGTGGTTGATATCACTGTCAGGTGACATCAAGCCCCGAGGTTAGTAATGGAGAGTGTTATGATTGGGTCACCGAGGAGGAGAGCAAGCCCAAGCTAAGCCACAGAAAACCAGAGAGGTTGGTAACTAAGCGGATTGCAGATCCCTGATCCTATCCACACAACTAGCAGTAGCCGTGGAGCGTGCCTACGATGATCCTAGATGCCTCGGCACAGCCGGACAGCTAACTAAGCCTAAAGCAAGAAAGGGGAAATCTAAACTGCCCCAGAGCAGACCCCAAAGGAATAGATAGCCCCCAAACATATATTGCATGTGAGACAAGATGAAAACACAAACGCAGGTAGGAAAATAGACTGAGCAAGCGATGGGGACCACACTGACTAGACAGGACAGGAAATGAAAGACACTGTCTGCAATCACGCAAAAAACCCTGCAAAAAAGTCCAACATTTCTGATGCAAAAAATACTGAAGTCGCACGACTTCCCCCACTATATCAGCCCTCTAGTATATTCTGAAAGCAGAGTAAAAGAGGCCAATCTAATAAGGGACAAAAACAAACTGGCACAAGCAGTAACATATGGATGGTGATTCAGCACAGCCCCAGCCGGAGCTGGCTGACCCACACAAAACTGAACTAGACAAAACCAGATCAAATGTAAAAAGAATAGCAAATGAACACTTAGCTGAACATGCAGGGACTGAGCTGGAAACTAAGACCTCAGAAGGCAGGAAGAAAATCACCAGCCAGGATAGAGGGAGTTGGCTGTCTTAAATCCAGTCTGAAACCCCAGATCTCCAATCGTCGTCCTCATTATCAGGTGGCAAGCCTCTGTTAATCAGATCAGCTCCATTACCTCCAGTAACCACCAGAGGGAGCCCAGAAAGAGAACTCGCAACCCCTCTGTCAATTTGACCAGCTCCACTACCTTCAGTAGTAACCAGAGTTAGGCCAGAAAGCGAATTCACAACAGGAGAGGCATCAATAAGACGCCCCCGTTACTAACCCCATAGTCACATTGTAAGAAAACACAGATGCCCAGAATAAAGTCCTTTATTTGAAACAATGACACTCGCCAGAAGTGTCACACATTCGCCAGAAGACTTGCCACACTCATCAGGAGGGCTTTAAACTAGAAGATGAGGGGATGGGAGGAAAAACAGCAGACAAGAACATGCAGCAGAAGGACAAACTAATCAAGGATACTAGATGTGGTAAAGAGGACCCAAGACAGGGTACTCAGAAGGAAGCTAAGAAAAAGGAAGCAAAACTTCTTTCCTGCATGCTGACCAACGCAAGAAGCCTGACCAATAAGATTGAAGATCTGGAGTTGGTAATGTATGAGGAAAAATACGACATAGTAGGAATAACTGAAACATGGTTAGACGACAGCTATGACTGGGCGGCTAACTTGCAAGGATATGATTTGTTTTGCAGGGATTGTAAAAAAAGGAAAGGGGGTGGAGTCTGTCTATATATAAAGTCCACTTTAAAGCCCACACTAAGAGAAGATATACAAGAGGGACATGAAAAGGTTGAGTCTCTATGGTTGGAGATATAAGGAGGGAAAAGTAATAAAATCCTCATAGGGGTTTGTTATAAGCCACCAAATATAACAGAAACCACTGAAAATGTATTATTGAAACAAAAAGACAAAGCAGCAAATCACAATGAGGTGATTATTATGGGGGGACTTCAACTACCCCCGACATAGACTGGGATACTGAAACCTGCGTATCTTAGAGAGGAAACCAATTTCTGTCAGTGACCAAGGATAATTATCTGTCACATCTTGTGCAGGGCCCAACTGAGCGACAGCCCTTCTGGACTTAATTTTAAGCAACAGGACAGATAGAATAACAGAAGTACGAGTCGATGGGCACCTAGGGAACAGTGACCACAATATAATACAATTCCACTTGTCCTTCAGTAAGGTGCCCTGGAAGGGGGTTAAAAAACGCTGAATTTCAGGAAAGTTTAATCAGCTTAGAGAGGACATTTCGCCAAATTGATTGGGACAATGTCCTCAAAAATAGGAGCACAGAAAATAAATGGGAAATATTTAAATCAGTTATACACACTCACTGCGAGCTCGCCATACCTTACAGAAATAAAAGGGCTAGGAACAGGAGAACACCAATGTGGCTAAATAAGGATGTAAAAAGGGCAATAAATAACAAGAACAAGGCATTTAGAAAGCTAAAACAAGAAGGCAATGAAGAAGCATTCAAAAGTTATAGAGAAAAAAATAAAATGTGTAAAAAACAAATACATTTAGCAAAAGTGAAAACTGAGAGACTCATTGCTAAGGAAAGTAAAACAAACCCCAAACTATTCTTTAATTATATAAACAGTAAAATTATTAAAATTGATGGTGTCGGCCCTTTAATGAACAATGAGGGTGAAATCATAGAGAGCGATGTGGAAAAAGCAAATGTTTTAAATACTTTTTTCTCAACAGTGTTCACACAGGAAAAGGATTTGCCAGGGGAAATGCAGAGTGTTAATGTAAATTCCCCATTAAGTATTATCTGCCAAACCAAGGAAGAAGTGCAGAACCGCCTTAGTAAGGTTAAAATTGACAAATCACCAGGCCCTGATGGCATTCACCCTCGGGTATTAAGGGAGTTAAGTAATGTGATAGACAGGCCTCTATTCCTTATATTTAAAGACTCTATAGAAACAGGGTCTGTTCCTTTTGATTGGCGGCAAGCAAATGTGGTACCAATATTCAAAAAGGGGTGTAAAAGGGAACCTGGAAACTATAGGCCGGTAAGCTTAACATCTGTTGTGGGTAAAATTTTTGAAGGGTTTCCAAGGGATAACTTTATCGAATATCTCAATGTTAATAAATTTTTAACTCCATATCAACATGGATTTATGAAGGATTGCTCCTGTCAAACTAACCTGATCAGCTTCTATGAGGATGTAAGCTCTCAAATGGACCAAGGAGAATCATTGGATGTCATTTATTTCGACTTCTCTAAAGCATTTGACACTGTCCCACATAAAAGATTGGTAAGTAAGATGAGAAAGCTTGGGCTAGGGGAAAATGTGTGTAGATGGGTAGGTAGCTGGCTTAGTGATAGAGAACAAAGAGTGGTTATTAATGGTGCATACTCAGATTGGGCCAGGGTTACTAGTAGGGTACCACAGGGTTCTGTATTGGGCCCCCTACTATTTAATATATTTATTAATGATCTAGTGGATGGCTTACACAGTAAAATATCAGTATTTGCAGATGATACAAAACTATGTAAGGTAGTTAACACAAAGGAGGACAGTTTGCAACTACAGACAGATTTGAGTAAATTGGAGAATTGGGCTGAAAAATGGCAAATAAGGTTTAACAGATAAGTGTAAGGTTATGCACATGGGAAGGAGAAACAGATGCTACAATTACTTACTAAATGGGAAACTGCTGGGGAAATCAGACATGGAAAAAGTCTTAGGCATCTTAGCCAATAAGAAGCTAAATCGGAGTGCCCAGTGTCAGGCAGCTGCCACCAAAGCAAATAGGGTCATGGGATGCATTAGAAGAGGTCTGGGGACACGAGATGAAAACATAATTCTATCTCTGTACTAATCACTCGTCAGACCACACTTGGAGTATTGTGTGCAATTTTGGACGCCGGTGCTCAAGAAAGACATTACTGAACTTGAAAGGGTTCAAAGGCGGGCTACTAAAATGATAAATGGAGTTGGTTCACTACAATACCCAGAAAGGTTATCAAAATTAGGTCCATTTACTCTAGAAAAGAGAAGACTTAGGGGAGACCTAATATATATGTACAAGTATATCAGAGGGCAATACAGAGATCTCTCCAATGAAGTGTTTGTACCAAGGACTCTGACAAGAACAAGGGGGCATTCTCTTTGTTTGGAGGAAAGACAATTTCTGCACCAGCATAGAAGAGGGTTCTTCACGATAAGAGCAGTGAGGCTCTGGAATTCTCTTCCTGAGGAAGTGGTGATGGCCAACTCACTGAATGAATTTAAGAAAGGAATGGATGCTTTTCTTGTGAGTAACAGTATAGAATGTTACGAATAACATAATATTATAGGTAGATGGTTGACCCAGCTTAGGGGAAGGAATTTTTTTCCCTATGGAGAAAATTGGCTTCTACTCTGTGGGTTTTTTGCCTTCCCCAGGATCAACAATGCAGAACAGCTGCATTAAAAATAGGCTGAACGTCATGTCCTGTAATGCAACACTGCGACTGAATTCGTGGTGACTAGTGTTGAGCATTCCGATACCGCAAGTATCGGGTATCGGCCGATATTCACGGTATCGGAATTCCGATACTGAGTTCCGATACTTTTAGCATATCGAATACCGGAATCAGAAGTTCCCATAATGCTTTGAGGCAGTTTGATTTGATTCAGCCAATGACAATCCTCAGAAGTGTGGGCACATCCTGTTAGGCATGTAGGCATGTTAAGTAATGGCATGGCTGTAATTGGCTGCTGAAATGATGTCATGATGTACTATAAAAGCCACCGCCATTTCGGGTTCACTCTGCTGTGAATTCAGTTAGGGACAGGCTGCTGTTCAAGACTCTGAGGGACAGTTAGAGATAGCGATTTTCAAAATCATATTGTGCTTTACCCAGGTTACATAATAAACCACTGTAGCTTTCTTTTGCCTTGCAGCAGTGTTCACAGCTGTCTGCAAGGTCTGTGTGAGTGCAGCTCACGCTGTGTAGTGTGTCCTGCAGCCATGCTGGTTGTAGGCTGCTCAGCGTTTGTCACTGCCTTATACATATTTTTCTTTTTTGGCTGCTCATTTTTCATTCTCCTATTAGTGTGCATCCATCCGTATCCATCTACATTGGTTGGTTGCAAACACTATAGGAGTAGACAGCGGAGCCTGTCTGCAGCCTTTCAGTGCTAGTGCCCAGTTTTCTGCACTGTTCACGGCTGTCTGAGAGGTCTCTGTGTGTGAGTGCAGCTCACGCTGTAGTGTGTCCTGCAGCTACGTCTGGTTGTAGGCTGCTAAGCATGCGTCACTGCCTCACACATACTTTTCTTTTATTGCAGCTCATTTTTCATTCTCCTATTAGTGTGCATCCATCCATATCCATATACGTTGGTTGCAAACACTATAGGAGTAAACAGCGGAGCCTTTCTGCAGCCTTTCAGTGCTAGTGCCCACTTATCTGCACTGTTCACGGCTGTCTGAGAGGTCTCTGCGTGTGAGTGCAGCTCACGCTGTAGTGTGTCCTACAGCTACGTCTGGTTGTAGGCCGCTCTGCGTGCGTCACTGCCTCATACATATTTTTGTTTTATTGCAGCTCATTTTTCATTCTCCTATTAGTGTGCATCCATCCGTATCCATCTACATTGGTTTGTTGCAAGCACTATATAGGAGTAGATAGAAGAGCCTTTTTTCTGGCTTGTGCCCTTCAGCCACAGCCAGATTAGTATTACCCTATTTTTTGGAGCCTCATCTTTTGCATTGTAGGTTACATTCCTGCATTGTAATAGCTCCAAAAAGTTTGTGATACTATCGCTTTCAAATCTTTGGTCACATCCTTTTTGTTTTTTTGAAAAACCCCCAAAATAAAGTTCACCAAACACTCCAATTGACAGTTGTGTAGGCCACATTAGCTCATATTAAAGTGTAGTCCACACACTTTATAAAATTAGTGTTTCTTAAACCTGTTAGCAGCTGTTCAAGAATAAGCACACTAAGCCCCCCTTTGTACTTTTCTGCCTATCTTTATCAGTCTACCAAGATGAAGAAGGGAGGGAGTAAGGCACGTGGGCGTGGGCGTGGAGTTTCAGCAGGGAGAGGATGTGGGGATTCTGCAGGGAGAGGACGTGGGGATTCTGTGCCTGCTGCGGGCACCAGTGAGTCAGCATCCCCCAGTTTTACCAGACAACAGTCCATTATGCGCAGCTTTGTAGGACCTCACCGTACCCCACTGCTGTGGGAGGAACAAATTGAAGCCGCTGTCGGATGGATGGCAGCTAACACATCGACTTCAATGACTTCCACGTCCTCTCAGGGCCAGAGCACTGAAGAGCAACCATCTGTCTCTTCACCACCTGCCAAATTGCCCAGGCAGTCAGAGAGCCCTGGACAGGAGCCAACACAGTCTCTACTTCTGTTCTCTGAATCTGTTGGCTTGGAAAGAGGGGGCCAGCCAAGCAGCATTCAAGAATGTGAAGAAGAGGGAGTATGCAGTGATGTGCAACTGCTTTGTCCCTCTGAATCTGAAGAGGCGGGTGGGCCAGTGCCTATGGTCAGCACACCTCAGTACGCATCAGATGATGACGAGACTCAGATGCCACTTTCTGGTGCGTACGGTGCTGGCGAGACTACCCAGGAGAAGCAGGTGTTTGAAGAGGGGAGTGTAGATGATGAGGTCCATGACCCATCATGGCGTGAGGAACAGGAAGGTGGTGGGAGCATCTCTGAGGAAGAGATTATCCAAACGGCCAAAAGAGGAGGGAGAGGGAGGGGGCAGACTTGGTTGCCTGTAGCCTCCACTTCGGCACCCGTTAGGAGCATTCCTCTTCCAAAAGCCAAAACAGGCACTCCCAAGACTTGCAGTGCGTGGTCCTTTTTTGACACAGTTGCAGATGACATTTGCTTTGTCAAATGCAAGCTGTGTCATCAGAAAGTCAAAAGAGGGAAAAATGTCAGCAGCCTCAATACCACAAGTATGTGGAAACATATGCGGACCAAGCACATGGTGGAGTTACAGAGACACACTGAAGATGTAGGCAAACCTACAGCACCACCTACCACCTCTTCAGCTCGTGTTGTAGCTTCTTCCTCCAGCTCACACACAGCTGGTTCGGCTTCCTCACAGGATCGCCATGGAAGAACCTCTGGCACTGTTGTCCAGAGACCCAGTGACATTCCACCCACAGCACCACGTTCCTGTTCATCCTCACACTCCCAGGCCACTCTACAGCCATCGGTAGCACAGGCATGGGAGAAAAGGCGGCCATACTCGGCAAACTATCCCTGAGCAGAGGCTCTGAATGCTGGCATTGCCAAATTACTGGCCCTTGAAATGCTCTCATTCAGGATGGTGGAGACTGACACCTTCCGGAACTTCATGGCATTGGCAGTCCCATAATACACCGTGCCCAGACGCTTTTATTTCAGCAGGCAAGCCGTCCCTGCCCTGCAAAAGCATGTGGAGGGAAAAATTAAACATGCGCTACTAAGCGCCGTCAGTAGCAAGGTCCACCTGACCACCGATGAGTGGACCAGTACCCATGGACAGGGACGATACCTTTCACTCACTGCCCATTGGGTCAATGTTGTGTAGCCGGGTTCAGATCTTGAGAGTGGCGCTGTACGTGCTCTGCCAACTCCAAGGATTGCAGGAATCCAGTCTGTTCACATTGACTCCTCCTCATACTCCAGTTCCTCAGAATCAGCACTGCAGGAGCCTGTTACGACCGATATGAGCACAGCTGTGGCCAAAAGTCAACAGGCCGCACTGAAATTAATTTCTTTGGGGAATCGAAGCCACACAGTGCAGTAGCTCTGGAATGCCATCAAGCAGGAGAGCGATGTGTAGTTTCTGCCAGCGAATCTCCAGCCAGGCTTGGTAGTGTGTGACAATGGCCGAAATCTGGTGGCAGCTCTGGGCCTAGGCAACCTCACTCACATCCCATGTCTGGCACATGTGCTCAACTTGGTCATGCAGAGCTTTCTGAGGGACTATCCAGATATTGATGCACTGCTGCACAAGGTCCGCATAGAGTGCGCTCACTTGCGGCGTTCCAGCACGGCAAGATCGCGCATTGCAGCTCCGCAGCGCCAATTACGCCTTCCGGAACATCGCATCATATGTGACCTACCCACCAGGTGGAATTCAACATTACATATGTTGGAGCGGTTGTGTGAGCAGCAGGCAGCAGTCATGGAGTACCAGCTGCATCAGGCGCAAACAAGTCGCACTGTGCGCCGGTCACACTTCAGCACCACCGAGTGGGCCTCTATGAAGGACATCTGCCTCGTTTTGCGTGCCTTCGATGATTCCACGCGGATGGCGAGTGCAGATGATGCACTAGTCAGCATGACTGTCCCCCGTGTCTGCCTGCTTCAAAAACACTGCAAGCACTAAGGGAAGAGGTTTTGGAAGAGGTGGAGGATGAGGAGTCACAAATGCCATCTGCTTCTGGACAGTCTGCGCTACGTGCTTCCTCACAAAGGCCTAGGCAAGGGACACTTTGTGAGGAGGATGAGGAGGAGTCAATGGAGGAGGAAGACATCTCTCCAGAGAAGGGAGGTACACAATGCTCTAGTCAGTATGTACAGCGAGGGTAGGGTGATGCAGAGCAGGCAGAGATGACGCCTCAAGCAGGGAACAGCGTTTCTTGGGCAGTTAGGAGTCTGCAGCACATGGTTGATTTCATGCTACAGTGCCTGAGAAACGACCGCTGCATCGCCCACATTCTCAACATGGCTGATTATTGGGTGTACACCCTCCTAGATCCTCGCTACCGGGACAACTTACAAAGCCTTATAACACCGTTGAACCGGGAGCGTAAAATGCGGGAGTACCAAGACACACTGGTGCAGTCCATCATGTTCTCCATTCCACCCGAGAGCAGTGCTGCTAGTGCTTTACAAAGCAGCTCTGTGTGTCGAGGCGGTGGAAGAAGCTCTGCACAAAGAGGTAGCAGAGGCAGCGCCTCAGCACAAGGCAAGACCAGTATGGCCCAAATGTGGCAAAGTTTTGTGTGCCCGCCACAAATGTCTACACCATCACAGATGACTCCAGTCAGCAGGAGGCAACGTTTCCGTCAGATGGTGACAGACTACATGTCTTGCCCTGTCAGTGTACTCCCAGATGGCTCTTCCCCCTTCAAGTTTTGGGTCTCTAAGCTGGATACATGGCCAGAGCTTAGCCAGTATGCATTAGAGGTGCTGGCTTGCTCTGCTGCCAGTGTATTATCGGAACACGTCTTTAGTGCCGCAGGTGGTGTACTAACAGACCGTCGCACACGACTATCCTCCGATAACGTTGACTGGCTTACTTTTCTGAAAATGAACAAGGCCTGGATCTCGCCAGAATTTGCCAGTCCTCTTCCATAATAAATAATTGGTTGGCAACAGTATACAGGTCTCCTGTTTTGTTCATGTTTCTACCACCTGAACTGTAATCCCTGGGCTTCAACACAGCCAGAGAAAAACACTAGCTCCTGTGTTAGTGGGGTTCAGTAATGCCAGCTGCTCCCCTGCTGTGTGGACGGCAATGTCTTCTGCTGCCTCCACATTCACACTACTACTGATTTCAAACTTGCTCCAACTAGGCCTCTGGCTCCACTCTGTCTCTAGTATTTCCCCTGGCCTCCAACCCCGCCAGTTGCTGCTCAGAAGTGGCATCTGCACAATCAACACTTGTTCCTGTGTTACTGGGGTTCAGTAACGTCAGCTGAACCCCTGAGGTGTGTCCGGCAAGGTCTCCTGCTCTGTCCACATTCTCACTACTAGTAGTGGGAATGTGGACAGAGCAGGAGATATTGCCGGACACACCTCAGGGGATCAGCTGACGTTACTGAACCCCAGTAACACAGGAACAAGTGTTGATTGTGCAGACGCCACTTCTGAGCAGCAACTGGCGGGGTTTGAAGGCCAGGGGAAATACTAGAGACAGAGTGGAGTCAGAGGCCTAGTTGGGGCACGTTTAAAATCAGTAGTAGTCTACAACAGATATTAAACTTGATGAAATTAGGCCTCAGCCTACACACTGATTTACCCTGGGCTCCAACATCACCAGTTGTTGCTCAGAAGTGCAGTCTGTACAGAAAAAAACACTAGCTCCTGTGTTAGTGGGGTTCAGTAACGCCAGCTGCTCCCCTGCTGTGTGGACGGCAAAGTCTCCTGCTGCCTCCACATTCAAACTAAATCATATTTTCAACTAGCTCCAAGTAGGCCTCAGCCTGCTGCATGATTGATCCTGGGCTTCAACACAGCCAGTTGTCGCTCGGAAGTGCTGTCCGCACAGAGAAAAACACTAGCTCCTGTGTGAGTGGGGTTCAGTAACGCCAGTTGCTCCCCGGCTGTGCGGACGGCAAAGTCTCCTGCTGCCTCCACATTCAAACTAAATCATATTTTCAACTAGCTCCAAGTAGGCCTCAGCCTGCTGCATGATTGATCCTGGGCTTCAACACAGCCAGTTGTCGCTCGGAAGTGTCGTCCGCACAGAGAAAAACATTAGCTCCTGTGTTAGTGGGGTTCAGTAACATCAGCTGCTCCCCTGCTGTGTGGACGGCAAAGTCTCCTGCTGCCTCCACATTCAAACTAGATCATATTTTCAACTAGCTCCAAGTAGGCCTCAGCCTGCTGCATGATTGATCCTGGGTTTCAACACAGCCAGTTGTCGCTTGGAAGTGCCGTCTGCACAGAGAAAAACACTAGCTCCTGTGTTAGTGGGGTTCAGTAACATAAGCTGCTCCCCTGCTGTGTGGACGGCAAAGTCTCCAGCTGCCTCCACATTCAAACTAGATCATATTTTCATCTAGCTCCAAGTAGGCCTCAGCCTGCTGCATTATTGATCCTTGGCTTCAACACAGCCAGTTGTCGCTTGGAAGTGCCGTCTGCACAGAGAAAAACACTAGCTCCTGTGTTAGTGGGGTTCAGTAACATCAGCTGCTCCCCTGCTGTGTGGACGGCAAAGTCTCCTGCTGCCTCCACATTCAAACTAGATCATATTTTCAACTAGCTCCAAGTAGGCCTCAGCCTGCTGCATGATTGATCCTGGGTTTCAACACAGCCAGTTGTCGCTTGGAAGTGCCGTCTGCACAGAGAAAAACACTAGCTCCTGTGTTAGTGGGGTTCAGTAACATCAGCTGCTCCCCTGCTGTGTGGACGGCAAAGTGTCCAGCTGCCTCCACATTCAAACTAGATCATATTTTCATCTAGCTCCAAGTAGGCCTCAGCCTGCTGCATGATTGATCCTTGGCTTCAACACAGCCAGTTGTCGCTTGGAAGTGCCGTCTGCACAGAGAAAAACACTAGCTCCTGTGTTAGTGGGGTTCAGTAACATCAGCTGCTCCCCTGCTGTGTGGACGGCAAAGTCTCCTGCTGCCTCCACATTCAAACTAGATCATATTTTCAACTAGCTCCAAGTAGGCCTCAGCCTGCTGCATGATTGTGGGTTGCCCTCGCACACCCAGGGCAGCGGGGTACTCGGTACCGCGCCGGTGTCAAGGCGGGAATGAGTCACAGCAGCGGTGACCCGGTCCGTGGCCCTGGGTGCCCAATATCAATGGCGGTGTTGTTAATGGTTTTAAAGTTTATTAAGTAGTTCGTGACGCCACCCGTGGTGTTTGGCAAGTAGGATGGTAAGCCAACGCTGCATACAGATCCGCTGGGACTGATGGTGTGGTGCAGCAGAGATGGTATAGCTCCCCACAGGTGGAGCTGTAGTCCCAGGGCAGTGTAGGTGCAATGGATGAGGAGAGGCGCAGAATGGTATGGAGGCTGGTGCCCAGGTGTAGTGGTGCTGGAATAACTGGAGGACACCAGAGTATGCGGTTCCAAAGCTTTACTCACTGTTTGCAGTTCACACAACTGCCTGCCTCCGTACTGTGTTCTCCAGGTCAGGGCTCCAGCCAACCTCCAGGCAGGATAGCATCCTCCCCTCCACACTCCGCCAACATGTACCTTCCTGAACGACTCCTCCAATGCGCCTTTAGGTGCGAAGCACTCCAATACTGCTGGTTGCTAGAGTGTCCCTACAGAGCGCTATCAGAAAGAGGGGAAAGGGACAGTAGGACATTTACACATTTGAGTCTACTAAGATAATGGGATTATTTTGGATTCTGTGTGTATTTTGTATGATATTGTTATTTCTTCTCTTTATGTTTGCATTCTCTGATGGATTTCTTTTTATTTTCAGCGATAAAAGTGATAAAGGCTCGGACTGAGCCGAAACGTAGTGTTATTATATCGCTTCTACTTCGTGCTATATATTCTTGTTTGGCTCCCACATGTTTTGTATATAATAAAATAAGCACTTATTTGCATAAATCCCTCTGAGTGTGCGGTGAATTTGACTATTATTGATCCTGGGCTTCAACACAGCCAGTTGTTGCTCGGAAGTGCAGTCTGCACAGAGAGAAACACATGCTCCAGTGTTAGTGGGGTTCAGTAATGCCTGCTGCTCCCCTGCTGTGTGGACGGCAATATCTCCTGCTGCCTCCACATTCACACTAATACTGATTTCAAACGTGCTCCCACTAGGCCTCTGGCTCCACTCTGTCTCTTGTATTTCCAATGGCCTCCAACCCCGCCAGTTGCTGCTCAGAAGTGGCGTCTGCACAATCAACACTTGTTCCTGTGTTACTGGGGTTCAGTAACATCAGCTGAACCCCTGATGTGTGTCCGGCAATGTCTCCTGCTCTGTCCACATTCCCACTAATAGTAGTGGGAATGTGGACAGAGCAGGAGATATTGCTGGACACACATCAGGGGAACAGCAGACGTTACTGAACCCCAGTAACACAGGAGCAAATGTTGATTGTGCAGACGCCACTTCTGAGCAGCAACTGGTGGGGTTGGTGGCCAGGGGAAAGACTAGAGACAGAGTGGAGCAAGAGGCCTAGTTGGAGCATGTTTAAAATCAGTAGTAGTCTACAATATATATTAAACTTGATGAAATTAGGCCTCAGCCTACACACTGATTGACCCTGGGCTCCAACATCGCCAGTTGCTGCTCAGAAGTGTCTTTGGCATGGGTACTCTCTCCTGCCCATCCTGGTTCCAGCACGCATGCTGTTTCAAGGTAGTGTCAACGTCACTTTGCCACCAATACGTTGTCCTGTCGTGTTGCGGTCGGGTTAGCCGAGTCTATGATGCTTGCAGTTTAGGTGCTTCCTATGTGGGCTGCGGGTTCTGGTAATAAAGGCTGGTTCCGTAGTGCCAATAGGACAAGCACCCCCTGTAGGACTGTGGGTTTCAGTAACTGCGGCCGGCTCGCGGCCTTGCAACTTTGTTTATCATGGGCACCTTCTGCTACCTATCCGGGTTCCAGCACCGTCAGCTGGTTCTCAGCAGTGTCTTTGGCACGGGTACTCCCTCCTGCCCAGCCTGGGTTCAGCATGCCTGCTGTTTCCGGGTAGTGTCAATGTCACTTTGCCACCAATACGTTGTCCTGTCGTGTTGCGGTCGGGTTAGCCGAGTCTATGGTGCCTGCAGTTTAGGTGCTTCCTATGTGGACTGCGGGTTCTGGTAATAAAGGCTGGTTCCGTAGTGCCAATAGGACAAGCACCCCCTGTAGGACTGTGTGTTTCGGTAACTGCGGCCGGCTCGTGGCCTTGCAACTTTGTTTATCATGGGTACCTTCTGCTACCCATCCGGGTTCCAGCACCGACAGCTGGTTCTCGGCAGTGCCTTTGGCCTAGGTGCCTCCTTCTCGGTATCCGAGTTCTAGCAACATCTGCTGGTCCTTGGTAGTGCTTTGTAGCACAGGTACCTCCTGCTTAGTAACCGTGTTCCAGCACAGTCAGCTGGTCCACGGTTGTGCCATTGGCTCTTGTTCCTTCTCCTGCCCCTCTGAGTTTCAGCACCGTCAGCTGGTCCTCACTAGTTCCATTTGCTCTTGCAGCTTCTGCTACCCATCCAGGCTTCAGCACCGTCAGCTGGTTCTCGGCAGTGCTTTTGGCCTAGGTGCCTCCTTCTCGGTATCCGAGTTCCAGCAACGTCTGCTGGTCCTTGGTAGTGCTTTCTAGCACAGGTACCTCCTGCTTAGTAACCGTGTTCCAGCACCGTCAGCTGGTCCACGGTTATGCCATTGGCTCTTGTTCCTTCAGCTGCTACTCTGGGTTCCAGCACCGTCAGCTGGTTCTCGGTAGTTCCATTGAATCTTGTAGCTACTGCTACCCATCTGGGTTCCAGCACCGTCAGCTGGTTCTCGGCAGTGTCTTTGGCACGGGTACTCCCTCCTGCCCAGCCTGGGTCCAGCACGCCTGCTGTTTCCGGGTAGTGTCAACGTCACATTGCCACCAATACGTTGTCCTGTCGTGTTGCGGTCGGATTAGCCGAGCCTATGGTGCCTGCAGTTTAGGTGCTTCCTTTGAGGGCTGCGGGTTCTGGTAATAAAGGCTGGTTCCTTGGTAGCGCTTTCTAGCACAGGTACCTCCTGCTTAGTAACCGTGTTTCAGCACTGTCAGCTGGTCCTCGGTTGTGCCATTGGCTCTTGTTCCTTCTTCTCCCCCTCCGGGTTCCAGCACCGTCAGCTGGTCCTCGCTAGTTCCATTTGCTCTAGCAGCTTCTGCTACCCATCCAGGTACCAGCACCATCAGTAGGTTCTCGGCAGTGCCTTTGGCGTAGGTGCCTCCTTTTCGGTTTCCGAGTACCAGCAACGTCTGCTGGTCCTTGGTAGTGCTTTGTAGCACAGGTACCTCCTGCTTAGTAACCGTGTTCCAGCACCGTCAGCTGGTCCACGGTTGTGCCATTGGCTCTTGTTCCTTCAGCTGCCACTCTGGGTTCCAGCACCGTCAGCTGGTTCTCGGTAGTTCCATTGACTCTTGTAGCTTCTGCTACTCATCCGGGTTCCAGCACCGTCAGCTGGTTCTCAGCAGTGTCTTTGGCACGGGTACTCACTCCTGCCCAGCCTGGGTCCAGCACGCCTGCTGTTTCCAGGTAGTGTCAACGTCACTTTGCCACCAATACGTTGTCCTGTCATGTTGCGGTCGGGTTAGCCGAGTCTATGGTGCCTGCAGTTTAGGTCCTTCCTATGTGGGCTGCGGGTTCTGGTAATAAAGACTGGTTCCATAGTGCCAATAGGACAAGCACCCCTGTAGGACTGTGGGTTTCGGTAACTGCGGCCGGCTCGTGGACTTGCAGCTTTGTTTATCATAGGTACCTTCTGCTACTCATCCGGGTTCCAGCACCATCAGCTGGTTCTCGGCAGTGCCTTTGGCCTAGGTGCCTCCTTCTCGATATCCCAGTTCCAGCAACGTCTGCTGGTCCTTGGTAGTGCTTTGTAGCACAGGTACCTCCTGCTTAGTAACCTTGTTCCAGCACCGTCAGCTGGTCCACGGTTGTGCCATTGGCTCTTGTTCCTTCTGCTGCCTCTCTGGGCTCCATCACCGTCAGCTGGTTCTCGGTAGTTCCATTGACTCTTGTAGCTTCTGCTACCCATCCGGGTTCCAGCACCGTCAGCTGGTTCTCAGCAGTGCCTTTGGCATAGGTGCCTTCTTCTCGGTATCCGAGTTCCAGCAACGTCTGCTGGTCCTGGGTAGTGCTTTGTAGCACAGGTACCTCCTGCTTAGTAACCTTGTTCCAGCACCGTCAGCTGGTCCACGGTTGTGCCATTGGCTCTTGTTCCTTCTGCTGCCCTTCCGGGTTCCAGCACCGTTGGCTGGTCCTCGCTTGTTCTATTGGTTCTAGCAGCTTCTTCTACCCATCCAGGTTCCAGCACCGTCAGCTGGTTCTCGGAAGAGCCTTTGGCCTAGGTGCCTCCTTCTCGTTATCCAAGTTCCAGCAATGTCTGCTGGTCCTTGGTAGTGCTTTGTAGCACAGGTACCTCCTGCTTAGTAACTGTGTTCCAGCACTGTCAGCTGGTCCACAGTTGTGCCATTGGCTCTTTTTCCTTCAGCTGCCACTCTGGGTTCCAGCACCGTCAGCTGGTTCTCGGTAGTTCCATTGACTCTTGTAGCTTCTGCTACCCATCCGGGTTCCAGCACCGTCAGCTGGTTCTCGGTAGTTCCATTGACTCTTGTAGCTTCTGCTACCCATCCGGGTTCCAGCACCATCAGCTGGTTCTCGGCAGTGCCTTTGGCCTAGGTGCCTCCTTCTCGATATCCGAGTTCCAGCAATGTCTGCTGGTCTTTGGTAGTGCTTTCTAGCACAGGTACCTCCTGCTTAGTAACCGTGTTCCAGCACCATCAGCTGGTCCATGGTTGTGTCATTGGCTCTTGTTCCTTCAGCTGCCACTCTGGGTTCCAGCAACGTCAGCTGGTTCTCCGTAGTTCCATTGACTCTTGTAGCTTCTGCTACCCATCCGGGTTCCAGCACCGTCAGCTGGTTCTCGTCAGTGTCTTTGGCACGGGTACTCCCTCCTGCCCAGCCTGGGTCCAGCACACCTCCTGTTTCAGGGTAGTGTCAACGTCACAATTCCACCAATACGTTGTCCTGTCGTGTTGCGGTCGGGTTAGCCGAGTCTATGGTGCCTGCAGTTTAGGTGCTTCCTTAGTGGGTTGTGGGTTTTGGTAATAAATGCTGGTTCCGTAGCGCCAATAGGACAAGCAACCCCTGTTGGACTGTGGGTTTCGGTAACTACGGCCGGCTTGCGGCCTTGCAACTTTGTTTATCATGGGTACCTTCTGCTATCCATCCGGGTTCCAGCACCATCAGCTGGTTCTCGGCAGTGCCTTTGGCCTATGTGCCTCCTTCTCGGTATCCGAGTTCCAGCAACGTCTGCTGGTCCTTGGTAGTGCTTTGTAGCACAGGTACCTCCTGCTTAGTAACCGTGTTCCAGCACCATCAGCAGGTCCACGGTTGTGCCATTGACTCTTGTTCCTTCTGCTGCCCCTCCGGGTTCCAGCACCATCAGCTGGTCCTTGCTAGTTCCATTGGCTCTTGCAGCTTCTGCTACCCATCTGGGTTCCAGCACCGTCAGCTGGTTCTCGGCAGTGCCTTTGGCCTAGGTGCCTCCTTCTCAGTATCCCAGTTCCAGCAACGTCTGCTGGTCCTTGGTAGTGCTTTGTAGCACAGGTACCTCCTGCTTAGTAACTGTGTTCCAGCACCGTCAGCTGGTCCACGGTTGTGCCATTGGCTCTTTCTCCTTCTGCTGCCCCTCCAGGTTCCAGCACCATCAGCTAGTCCACGGTTGTGCCATTGGCTCTTGTTCCTTCTGCTGCCCCTTTGGGTTCCAGCACCGTTAGCTGGTCCTCGCTAGTTCCATTGGCTCTTGCAGCTTCTGCTACCCATCCGGGTTCCAGCACAGTCAGCTGGTTCTCGACAGTGGCTTTGGCCGAGGTGCCTCCTTCTCGGTATCCCAGTTCCAGCAACGTCTGCTGGTCCTTGGTAGTGCTTTCTAGCACAGGTGCCTCCTGCTTAGTAACCGTGTTCCAGCACCGTCAGCTGGTCCACGGTTGTGCCATTGGCTCTTGTTCCTTATGCTCCCCCTCCGGGTTCCAGCAGCGTCAGCTGGTCCTCGCTAGTTCCATTTGCTCTTGTTCCTTCTGCTAACCATCCGAGTTCCAGTACCGTCAGCTGGTATCAGCAGTTCCTCAGCCTTCTTGTACCTTCTGCTACTTTTCCAAGTTCAAGCTTGTGGAAAAGGTTTTTCGTTCTCACTCTGGATCTCCCTGACGATGACCCTGAAAACGACGACCCTGAAGACCACACCGAAGAAGACCAAAAAGATGACCCTGAAGAAGATGACCAAGAGGACAAAGAACATGAAGACAACCACCAAGATGCAGAACAACAAGAGACAGAAGACCAAGAAGCAGAAAAACCAAAAGCAGAAGAACATTAAGCATAAGACTAAAAATCAGAGCAAATGATGTTATCTAAATTATAAGCAGAAGAAGACTAAGCAGTGTATGGGGGTGAGTCCGTTCCTCCTCATGGTGCCCTTGGAAAATGCCTGCTGCTGCAGGCTAAACTGAACGCTGACAAATCCTATTGTAAATCTTTTGTGACAGGAAGAACGCAAGGTGTAATCTTCAAACTTTTATAGATAACAACCACAGGAATGACTGTCACAAATAAGAATATGATGAAGAAGGAGAATTATGAAGAAGATGAAGAAGTAGAATATGAAGAAGAATAATAGTTGAATAAGAAGAATATGAACAATGTAAAAAAAAAGAATAATAAGAAGAAGGTGAAGAAGAAGAAGATGAATAAGGTGAAGAAGAAGTTGATGAAAAAGATGCTGCTGCTGCAGCTGAGGATCATGAAGGAGAAAGTGTGGGAGAGGTAAAAAAGATGGAGAAGAGCATGGAAGTAGTGAAACATACATATCTGACAAAATATAAAAGAGGTTAACATAGTCAATATCTTTGTAACTCCGAACGTCTTAAAAAAAAAAAAATAATTCCTGCTATTCCATTTGATTGGGCTAAACCTCTATGCCTTTATTGTCTCCTCCACCTCCCCCAATACTTTCTACATTATTCTTAATTGTTTTTCTTCATGTAGAATTAACCTAAGGGAAGAAAGGGTTTTTTTAAATTCCGATATTTCAGTCCCATTGACTTTAATGGGACTTCCGGAATCGGAATCGGCGATACCCGATACTTTTTGGATATCGGCCAATCCAATCCGATCCGATATTTCTCAATATCGGATGGTATCGCTCAACACTAGTGGTGACTCATTAAAGTTCTGACACCATCTTGCCTCAGGGAAGATGGTGTCGGCATCCCGGGGGTGTCCCCGCCCATCTGCACTCACGATCGCTGTGATTGGCTGTTCAGTTCTGAACAGCCAATTGCAGCGTCTCTCATTGTTTCAGCCAATCAGATTGGCTGAAACAGTGATGTCCCAGCCAAGGATCGAGTACCGATGAATTTGATCCTAGGCCGGTGCCTAGTAGTCACACTGCTAGATCTCCTGCTGTGCAGGGCCTTGTGGTGCCACAGAAGCCTGTGACACTACAATCCCTGCTGAAGACAGAAGAAAGAAGAGAGACTACAACCGTAAGTGTTCTGATCCCTGCCCGGTCTCTCTTCATCCACCCCAATCCCCGATTCCAATTCCCTCCTTCCCCCTTCCCTTTCCCCCTCTTTTTCCCCCCTCCACCCCCCTTTGCACTACCTCTGTGAACACATTTAGCAGCCACCGAGAGTTGATTGGTAACACAGTTCACCGATCAACACTCGAGCTCACTTTTCTTTCTCACCCTCTTTGTGCCACATCCGTGTGCACATTCAGCAGCCACTGAACTTTGATAAGTGACCCAGTTTACTTATCAGAGCTTGTGCCTGCTGTTTTCCATTTTTCTTCTTCACTCCCCCTTGCGTCACCCCTGTGAGTACATCCAGCAGCCGCCGAACTTTGATAAGTGAAACATTTCACTCATCAGAGCTCGTGCCTGCTGTTTTACTCTTTTCTTTTCACAGACGTTTTTTCTCCCTGGTTATTTTTTTCATTTAGCTTTTTCTTTTCAGACTAGTTTGTACCAAGCACTATCCCCCACACATACACAAACAGTTAAAAATAAAGTACTTGACACAAGCACCATATTTCATTAAAAAAGTCAAGCCCGTCACGTTTGTCCCAGCAGTGCTATTCAGTGGCGGAGACATATGCTTTCCTTGCCTCCGACACTGACAGTGAGGGAGAGGATCCCAACATTTCTTTATTTCTTGGATTCTTCATGCTCATCCTCTTCTCTTCCTGCTCCTCATCTTCCTCCTTGGGTCCTGCGGAACATCCAGGGACAGAAGATGAGGCAGCGCCCACCATTCCAGAAGATGAAGATGAACCAGTGCATCCCATTGTGAACCCCGTATGGACCTCACCCTCTGAAAATTACGAGCCACTGATTCCTGATTTTGTGGCAGAATCAGGAATCAAGTTTGACACCACCGGCCTCACCGAAATAGACTTTTTCAAAGTCTTTTTTCTCTGAGGATTTTGTTAACCTCATGGTGGGCCAAACTAATTTATATGCTCGTCAATTTTTGGAACAAAACCCCGGTTCAGCATTTTCTATCTGGTCTCCTGTAGACACAGTTGAAATGATGCAGTTTTGAGGCCTGGTCCTTCACATGGGGATCATGAAGAAGCCAGATATTCGGCAATATTGGAGTGTTGATATTTTATACAACACTCCAGTGTTCCGAATGGTCATGACCCGGATGCATTTTGAGGTCATCCACAAATTCCTGCATTATACTGATAATGCACAGGGTCATTAGTGTTGGCCGGTCATCGAACACTTCAACAAAAAGTTTGCTGAAGTGTACGTGCCTCAAAGGGGCATCTGTGTGGATGAGTCCTCAATTCATTTTAAGGGAAGCCTCAGATACCGTCAGTACCTGCCCAGAAAGAGGGCCAGGTATGGAATTAATCTCTACAAACTGTGTGAGAGTACCTCAGGGTACACCCACAGGTTTAGAGTTTACGAAGGAAAGGACACAAGGATTAAATCCCCTGAATGTCCTCCTATCCTGGGAGTGAGTGGGAAAATTGTGTGGGATTTGGTGCACCCACTGCTAGATAAACGTTATCACCTCTACACCGATAACTTTTATACCAACATCCCACTCTTCAAATCCCTCTCTGCGCAAGGTACCGCAGCCTGCGGTACTGTCTGCAAAAATCAGAGAGGCCTCCCGAAAATGCTACTTGAGCAGATGCTCAGAAAGGGTGACAGCAGAGCCCAATATAGTGACCACCTGCTGGTGGTTAAGTACAAGGACAAGAGGGATGTCCTTCTATTGACTACCATACACGGTGATGGCAGCACCCTCAGCACTGTATGAGGTACCTCTACACAGGTCTGCAAACCGGACTGTGTACTGGGGTACAACAAAAACATGGGGGGAGGGGGGAGTTGATCTCTCTGATCATCTCCTCCAACAGTACTGTGCTCAGAGAAAGGCCAAGGTGTGATGCAAAAAGCTGGCCGTGCACATCATATAAATGTCAAAGCTCAATGCTTTCCTATTGTCACGATGTGCAGGCCACACCGATACATTGTACCTTAAGTTCCAGCAGGTAGTGGTTAAGGCCCTGATATTTGGCATTCAGGAAGGAGCGGGCCCCAGTACTTCCGGAACTGAAGGGGCTCATATCGTACCAGGTCAGCATTTCCCGTGACTGGTCCCAAAAACTAGAAAAAGAGTTAAGTCGCAAAAAAGGTGCCGATTGTGTTACAAAAAGGGAATACGCAAGACACCATTTAGCAATGCGATACCAGCCCCGAAAAACCTGGCCTGTGTATGAAAGATTGCTTTAAACTGTGCCACACCTCCATGCACTACTAATTTACTTACATTTACATAACAGGAAACAGTAGGTTAGTTCCAAAAAGAGGGCACATCTAGTTAAGTTAATTGGGGGTCTAGTTTCCAAAAAGGGGGCACTAGTTGGGCATTGCCACTGTTTAGGCACATGTAGATAAGATCCTTGGGGGTCAAATTTCCAAAATTATGTCACTTGTGGTTTTTTTTTACTGTTTGGGCACATCAGGGGCTCTGCGAACGGAAGATGACACCCGCAGAACATTCCATCAAAGTCTGCTTTCCAAAACATCACTACTTCCCTTCTGAGCCCCGACATGTGCCCAAACAGTATTTCTTCCCCACATATGGGGCATCAGCATACTCAGGACAAATTGGACAACAACTTTTGGGGTCCAATTTCTCCTGTTACCCTTGGGAATATTAAAAATTGGGGACTAAAAGATCTTTTTTGTGGGAAAAAAATAGGATTTTTTATTCTCATGGCCGGGCGTTATAAGCTTTAGTGAAACACTTGGGGGTTCAGAGTGCTCACCACACATCTAGATAAGTTTCTTAGGGGGTCTAGTTTCCAAAATGGGGTCACTTGTGGAGGGTATCTACTGTTTAGGCACATCAGGTGCTCTGCAAACAGAACATGATGCCCGCAGACCATTCCATCAAAGTCTGTATTCTAAAACATCAATACTTTCCTTCCGAGCCCCGACGTGTGCCCAAACAGTAGTTTTCTCCCACATATGGGGTACCAGCGTACTCAGGACAAATTGGACAACAAGTTTTGAGGTCCAATTTCTCCTGTTACCCTTGTGAAAATAAAAAATTTGAGGGCTAAAAAATCATTTTTGTGGGAAAAAAATGTTTTCTTTTTCACACCCGGGTGTTATAAACTTTAGTGAAATGCTTGGCGGTTTAAAGTTCTCACCACACATCTAGATAAGTTCCTTGGGGGGGTCTAGTTTCCAAAATGGGGTCACTTGTTGGGAGGGTTTCCACTGTTTAGGCCTATCAGGTGACTCTCAAACACGACATGGCATCCGATCTTAATTCCAACTAATTTTGGTTTGAAAAAGTCAAACGGCACTCCTTCCCTTCCGAGCTCTGCCATGTGCCCAAACAGTGGTTCCCCCCCCACATATGGAGTATCAGCGTACTCAGGAAAAATTGGACAACAACTTTTGGGGTACAGTTTCTCCTGTTACCCTTGGGAAATTAATAAATTGGGGACTAAAATATCATCTTTGTGGAAAAAATATGATTTTTTATTTTCACACCCGGGTGCTGTAAACTTCTGTGAAGCACTTAGGAGTTCAAAGTGCTCACCACACATCTAGATATGTTCCCTGGGGGGGTCTAGTTTCCAAAATGGGGTCACTTGTTGGGAATTTCCACTGTGTAAGCACATCAGGGGCTCTCGAAACGCGACATGGTGTCTGATCTCAATTCTAGCCAATTTTGGTTTGAAAAAGTCAAACGGCGCTCCTTCACTTCCAAGCCCTGCCATGCACCCAATCCATGGTTTCCTCCCACTTCACATGTCCATTTTCCCCTTTTACCCTTGTGAAAGTAATAAAAAAATTGCTAAAAGATAATTTTTGTGACTAAAAAGTTAAATGTTCATTTTTTTCCTCCTGTGAAACACCTGAAGGGTTAATAAACGTCTTGAATGTGGTTTTGATCAGCTTGATTGGTGCAGTTTTTAGAAGGGTGTCACTTTTGGGTATTTTTTGCCATATAGACCCCTCAAAGTGACTTCAAATGTGAGATGGTCCCTAAAACAAATGGTTTTGTAAATTTTGTTGTAAAAATGAGAAATCGCTGGTCAAACCTTATAACTTCGGAATGAAATTAGTTATAGTGATTAAGTCTAGCCACTATTTGAATACCCTCCTGGTGCCAGTAAAGTATAGCTATGAGGGTCCTATTTAGATCAATTGAAATGTAACCTTTATAGATAACTGTTAGAATATCATCTGGATCATCAACAACAGTGACACAAAAAACATAACAATAAAATGCTCGTGCATAACCAAAATTGGTTTGGTCTCACCAATAGTGTTTTCCCATAGCCGGTTCACCATGGACAGGAGCAGAAAATATAATTAAATATGTGTGCTTAAAAGGGGAGGAAGGATCTCTATTCTTCCCTGTCCTGCCCCTGCATTGCTCCCGTCCCTACAAGGACAGTCACTGAGTATATACTGCTATGGGATACCCACCATCACACAAATAATGTATGTGGGAAAATGCCAGTGATGAGGTGAACTACTACGGTCACCTCATCACTGGCATTTTCCCATGGTCCAGAGGTGACGACAGTTCAGCCCCACTGGGAGGGCAGCCTCAGTGACGTCACTGCTAGTCACTGAGGCTGCGCTCGCTGTATCTCATTCACCAGTGGTTTTCAGCTGGGACGGTCGCATCTTGGCAACATCCAGGTTGAAAATTATATATCCCCCAGGACTTTATTCTGTGTGTCTGTGTTTTCTTACAATGTGACTATGGGGTTAGTAATGGGGGTGTCTTAATGACGCCTCTCCATTACTAACCTCAGGGCTTGATGTCACCTGACTGTGATATCAACCCCTCAACTATTACCCCACTTGCCTCTGCTACAGGGCAAGTAGGAAGAGCGAGGCTAAGTGCCAGAATTGGCGCAACTTAGAGATGCGCCTTTTCTTGGGCAGCTGAAAGCTGATCCTTTTAGCCAGGGTGGGTGCCAGTATCCATGGCCCCTTCCTAGGCTATTAATAACAGTCTGCAACTATCTGTATAGCCTTTGCTGGTTATCAACCCCTTTCTGATATCTGACGTACTATCCCGTCCTCGGTACCCGGGCTCCTATGAAGGGGGGTGTGCTGCTGATCGCGGCCTGGTGTCAGCTGATTATCACAGCTGCCACCAGGCACTATGTGTCAGGGGCGGGTACGGACTGCCCCCGGCAAGTTAACCCCTGGCACACTGCGATCAAACATGATTGCAGTGTACCGGGGGTTTAGAGAAGCATCGGCAGTGAGTGGGCTCCTTCCATGCTTCCCCGAGACCCCCGGAGCAGCTCCTCCATTCCTGCAGTTCCCCGAATCCAATATGGAGGTGGGGGGCCTTCGGGGGTCTGCAGGGAAGCTGCTTCCTCAGTGCCTGCAGAGCTCAGGCACGAGGAAGCCTTGTGCAGCGCGTGTCAGATCGCTGATCTGACACAGCGCTGTGTGACATGTCAGATCAGCGAACTGAAAGTAAAAAATAAAAAAAAGTGTAAAACTAATTTATAAAAAATCCCTAAATAAATATATTAAAAAAATTCCCTAATAAATTCATTTTTTGGAAATAAAAAAAACAAAAAACAATAAAAGTACATATATTTAGTATCGTCACGTCCGTAATGACCCACCCTATAAAACTGTCCCATTAGTTAACTCATTTAGTGAACCCCTTAAAAAATAAAAAACAAAGCAAAAAACAATGCTTTATTATCATAACTCCGAACAAAAAGTGCAATAACGCGCGATCAAAAAGATGGATATAAATAACCATGGTACCACTGAAAACGTCATCTTGTCCTGCAAAAAGCGAGCCACCACACAGCGTCATCAGCAAAAAAATAAAAAAGTTATAGCTCACAGAATAAAGCGATGCAAAAATAATTATTTTTTATATAAAGTTGTTTTCATTGCAAAATAGTGCCAAAACATAAAAAAAGACTTGAGATGCGGTATCGCTGTAAACGTACTGACCAGAAGAATAAAACTGCTTTATCAATTTTACCACACGCAGAACGGTGTAAACGTACCCCCCAAAAGAAATTCATGAAATGATGGTTTTTGTTCATTCTGCGTGACAAAAATTGGAATAAAAAGCGACCAAAAAATGCCACATGCCAGAAAATGGTACCAATAAAAACGTCAACTCGTCCCGCAAAAAATAAGACTTCACATGACTCAGTGGGTTAAAATATGGAAAAATTATAGCTCTCAAAATGTGATGATGCAAAAACTATTTTTACAATAAAAAGCGTCTTTTAGCGTGTGACAGCTGCCAAACATAAAAACCCACTATAAATAGTAAATCCAACCCCCCTTTATCACCCCCTTAGTTAGGGAAAATAATAAAATAAAAAAAGTATTTATTTCCATTTTCCCATTAGGGTTAGGGTTAAGGCTAGGGCTAGGGTTAGAGTTTAAGGCTAGGGTTAGGGCAAGGGTTAGGGCTGAAATTAGGGTTAGGGGTGTGTTGGGGTTAGGGTTGGAGTTAGAATTGGGGGGTTTCCCCTGTTTAGGCACATAAGGTGCTCTCCAAACGCAACAAGGCGTCTGATCTCAATTCCAGCCAATTCTGCGTTGAAAAAGTCAAATGGTGCTCCTTCCCTTAAAAGCTCTGCCATGCGCCCAAACAGTGGTTTACCCCCACATATGGGGTATCAGCCTACTCAGGACAAATTGTACAGCAACTTTTGGAGTCCAATTTCTCCTGTTACCCTTAGGAATATAAAAAATTGGGGACAAAATATCATTTTTGTGGAAAAAATATGATTTTTTTATTTTCACGCCTGGGCATTATAAACTTCTGTGAAGCACTTGGGGGTTTAAAGTGCTCACCACACATCTAGATAAGTTCCTTGGGGGGTCTAGTTTCCATAATGGGGTCGTAATGGGGTCACCTGTGGGGAGTTGCAACATTTTAGGCACATCAGAGGCTCTCCAAACGCGACATGACACGCGCAGACCATTCCATCAAAGTCTGCATTCCAAAACGTCACTACTTCCCTTCCAAGCCCTGATGTGTGCCCATACAGTAGTTTTCTCCCACATATGGGGTATCAGTGTACTGAAGACAAATTGGAAAACAACTTTTAGGGTCCAATTTCTCCTGTTACCCTTGGGAAAATAAAAAAAATGGGGACTAAAAGATCATGTTTGTGGAAAAACTTAGATTTTTTATTTTAACTCCCAGGCGTGGGGGCTTCAAAGTGCTCACCACACATCTAGATAAGCTCCTTGGGGGGTCTAGTTTACAAAATGGTATTATTTGTGGGGGGTTTCCACTGTTTAGACACATCAGGGGTTTTCCAAACGTGGCATGTTGTCCGATCCCAATTCCAGCCAAAAAAGTCAAATGGCGCTGCTTCCCTTCTGAGCTCTGCCATGCGCCCAAATAGTGGTTTACCCCCACATGTGGGGTATCAGCGTACTCAGGATAAATTGCACAGTAACTTTTTGGTCCTGTTACCCTTGAGAAATTAAAAATTGGGGTGAAAAGATCATTTTTGTGGAAAAAATGTGATTTTTTAATTTTACGGCTGTACGTTATAAACATCTGTGAAGCCCTTGGGGGGTTCAAAGTTCTCACCACACATCTACATAAGTTCCTTGGGGCATCTAGTTTCCAAAATAGTCTCATTTTTCGGGGATTTCCACTGCTTTGGCACATCAGTGGCTTTCCAAATGCGACATGACGTCCAATTATCAATTCCAGCCATAAAAGTCAAAGGGCGCTGCTTCCTTCCGAGCTCTGCCATGCGCCCAAATAGTGGTTTACCCCCACATATGGAGTATCAGCATACTTATGACAAATTGAACAATAACTTTTGGTGTCATATTACCCTTGGAAAAACAAAAATTGAGGGTGAAAAGATCACTTTTGTGGAAAAAATATGATTTTTTAATTGTACGGCTGTACATTATAAACTTCTGTGAAGCCCTTGGGGGTTCAAAGTTCTCACCACTCATCTAGATGAGTTCCTTGGGGGGTCTAGTTTCCAAAATGGTGTCATTTGTGGGGGTTTCCACTGTTCTGGCACATCAGGGGCTTTCCAAAAGCGACATGGCATCTGATCTCAATTCCAGCCAAAAAAGTCAAATGGCGCTGCTTCCCTTCCGAGCTCTGCCATGCGCCCAAATAGTCGTTTACCCCAAATATGAGGTATCAGCATACTCAGGACAAATTGCACAATAACTTTTTGGGTCCTGTTACCCTTGGATAAACAAAAATTGGGGGTGAAAAGATCATTTTTGTGGAAAAATATGATTTTTTAATTGTATGGCTGTACATTATACTTCTGTGAAGCCCTTGGGGGTTCAAAGTTCTCACCACATATCTAGATAAGTTCCTTGGGGGGTTTAGTTTCCAAAATAGGGTCACTTGTGGGGGTTTTCCACTGTTTAGGCACATCAGGTGCTCTCCAAACGTGACATGGCATCCGATCTGAATTCCAGCCAATTTTGCATTGAAAAAGTCAAATGGCGCTCCTTCCCTTCTGAGCTCTGCCATGCGCCGAAACAGTGCTTCCCCCCACATATCAGGTACCAGCGTACTCAGGACAAATTGCACAATAACTTTTGCAGTCCAATTTCTCCTTTTATCCTTGGTAAAATAAAAAAAAATTGGACCTGAAGTAATTTTTTTGTAAAAAAAAGTTAAATTTTCATTTTTTTAAACATTCAAAAAATTCCTGTGAAGCACCTGAAGGGTTAATAAACTTCTTGAATGTGATTTTGAGCACCTTGAGGGATGCAGTTTTTAGAATGGTATCACTTTTAGGTATTTTCTATCATATAGACCCCTCAAAGTGACTTGAAAATGTGATGTGGTCCGTAAAAATAAAATGGTGTTGCAAAAATGAGAAATCGCTGGTCAACTTTTAACCCTTATAACTTCCTAAGAAAAAAAATTTTGGTTCCAAAATAGTGCTGATGTAAAGAAAACATATGGGAAATGTTATTTATTAAGTATTTTGTGTGCCATATCTCTGTGATTTAAGGGCATAAAAATTAAAAGTTGGAAAATTGCAAAATTTTTAAAATTTTTGCCAAATTTCTGTTTTTTTCACAAATAAACGCAAGTTATATCATTGAAATTTTACCACTAACATGAAGTATAATATGTCACGAGAAAACAATGTCAGAATCACCGGGATCCATGGAAGCGTTTCAGAGTTATTGCCTCATAAATTGACAGTGGTCAGAATTGTAAAAATTGGCCCGGTCATGAATGTGCAAACCACCCTTGGGGGTAAAGGGGTTAAATAACATAAATGCTTTTAACTTCAGCTATGTAGCCAGACCTGGACTGGCCATCTGCCTCACTGACAGGTTCTTGGTGGACCGCACTAACCGAATGCACAAGGGGCTGCCAACTCCAACTCTCTCCGTCCCTTTAGATGCCCACTCAGATCCCACCACTGTTGCTACTTTTTCACAGATGACACCGGAGAGGTCACACAGATCCCACCACTGCCACCAGGTGTCAAGGGAACACATTTCTACAGCATCCAGTCTCAAGACCATTACGCAATTGAGAGATGGATGAGGCATATGGTATACATACCTCTGATTTCAACACATGGAATATATGTATATACCACCGTATGTCACTGCCAGCTACGCAATAACAAAAGAACTACTAGCTGTCATCACCAATCATTCATAAAGGCCAACTGGAAACCCATTACAGTAGTGTATGGCTCCAGGGGTGCGGATTACTGAGCTTGAGGAACAGAGTTATTAGATTTTATATATTTAACCCTGAACAATAGGCAGTGTTTATAAAAAAGTATACAAGATGATAGATAATGGGAACAACACAATAAGATACAGTTGTGTTCAAAAATATACCTAACCCGGCAGAAGTTTTGCTTTCTTGACCTTTATTAAGAGAATATCAAATATAACACCAAAACTTTTTCTCCACTCATGGTTAGTGGTTGGGTGAAGCCATTTATTGTCAGACTACTGTGTTTTCTCTTTTTAAATCATAATGACAACCCAAAACATCCAAACGGCCATGATCAAAAGTTTACATACCCTGGTGATTTTGGAATGATAACATGGCCAGAAGTTAACAAAAATGGGTTGGAATGGCTATTAAAGGTAACATCTTCACCTGTGATCTGGGATAAATGCCAGGAAAATTGTTCGGGATGCAAAGAAAATCCCACAAATAACATCAGCTGAAATACTGGACTCTCTGAAAACTAGTGGTGTGGCTGTTTCAATATGCATAATAAGGAGGCACCTGTCACGATCCATTTTTAGATCTGTGTCAAATCTAGGATTCTCATATATAAACTTTTTTCCTTTCAGGCCATTGGGGGTTAACATTAGTTTTTCCCCCCGATGGCCACTGGTGTAATTACATGGCTGGTCAATTTGCTGATGCAGGTGATGACCACTCCCACATTCCTTTAAAAGGTCACCTGATGCTTCAGCTAACTGTTGGTGATACACTTCCTCTTTGGAGACCAACCAAGCTGGAATCAGGAGCTGGCTGAGTGCAGTGGTGCTTCAGCTGAATGCTATGATCTGGTGCCTAACTCTGCTGTGCAGTGCATTGCAGCAGACAAAGCTAGGTGTTGTTTGTCTTACCTCGTTTGTAAATCTTCCCTTGGTGTTATATTAGTGCAGCGGTGGGACCAGCGTCCGCACTTACCAATTCCCTATTGAGGGATAGGTGCAGGGCAAGTGAGGGCTAAGGTATCCTGCTCGGCGATGGTTTGAAAGAAGCCTTAGGCTGCGTTCACACACAGCGTTTCTTTTCGCGTTTTTCCCACGGATTTACCAAAAAATCCGCTTAAAAGAAGCTTCCCATTCATTTTAATGCATTTTGCACTTTTTGTGCATATTGATGCGTTTTTTACCGCGAAAAAAATGCTTTGCGGTAAAAAACACAGCATGTTCATTAATTTAGCGTTAATTTCCGCATTTCTGGCTATTTTATATGTGTCTGGGGACGCGTGGAAAAAATTGCGGCAAAAATCGCGGCAAAAACGCGCGTTTTCTGGGAAGGAGTCCTGTTTTTATGCAGAAATTTTCTGCATACGTGACCACATAGCCTTATAGGGACATCAGGATAGACCAGCGCACATCCTCAGGAGAGTGCAGGAGGTGTCCATTTGCCTGTTCCCTATCGCAGGGCCCACCATTGTAATTGTGACCCTGGTGTTCCCTTGTTTATTTATTGTTTAGTGACCGACTGCTTGTTGGGTCGTGTCACACAGGACCAGTCACTTCGTGACAGCACCTGAAGAAAAATGGGATGCATGGTTGAATACTTGATCAGGGCTCCTTTTGCATCAATTATTGCATCAATGCGGCGTGGCATGGAGGCGATCAGCCTGTGGCACTGCTGAGGTGTTATGGAAGCCCAGGTTTCTTTGATAGCCGCCTTCAGCTTGTCTGTATTCTTGGGCCTGAGGATATGGTGTCAAGTGAGGAGATATTCCCAAATCTACCTTTCTGCGCATGAAGTACAATGTAGTAATGTGGAATTAATTCCAGGACAGTCACATTGATAAATGTTTGCTGTGAGTGAGTTCTTGAGTAACAGACTACTAATCAGCAAAATGAGGAATCACAGGCCTTTCATTTAGTTAACTAGCTGGGTGGGTGTGTATACAGGGTGGGCCATTTATTTCGATACACAGGGTGGGCCATTTATATTGATACACCTAAATAAAATGGGAATGGTTGGTGATATCAACTTTCTGTTTGTGGCACAATAATATATGAGTGGGGGAAAACTTTTCAAGATGGGTGGCGATCATTGTGGCCATTTTGAAGTTAGCCATTTTGGATCCAACTTTATAAATGACCCACCCAGGTGTATCCATATAAATGGCCCATCTTGTACATTGTACTGCCACAGCATAGCCTCCCACCTCTATGTAGTGACACTGCAGACTTCTTCTCCCCCACTACATTATATTGACTTGTCCTGATGTGCATGAGATCCTAGCTCTCAAACAAGATGAAAATAATTTTTCAATTGAATCTAATACAGTATATAAAGCTCAATGTGTATGTTTGTATGTATGTACAGTCATGGCCAAATGTATTGACACCCCTGCAATTCTGTCAGATAATACTCAGTTTCTTCCTGAAAATGATTGCAAACACAAATTCTTTGGTATTATTATCTTCATTTAATTTGTTTTAAATGAAAAAACACAAAAAGAATTGTCCTAAAGCCAAATTGGATATAATTCCACACCAAACATAACAAAGAGGGTGGACAAAAGTATTGGCACTGTTCGAAAAATCATGTGATGCTTCTCTAATTTGTGTTATTAACAGCACCTATAACTTACCTGTGGCACCTAACAGGTGTTGGCAATAACTAAATCACACTTGCAGCCAGTTGACATGGATTAAAGTTGACTCAACCTCTGTCCTGTGTCCTTGTGCATACCACATTGAGCATGGAGAAAAGAAAGAAGACCAAAGAACTGTCTGAGGACTTGAGAAACCAAATTGTGAGGAAGCATGAGCAATCTCAAGGCTACAAGTCCATCTCCAAAGACCTGAATGTTCCTGTGTCTACCGTGCGCAGTGTCATCAAGAAGTTTAAAGCCCATGGCACTGTGGCTAACCTCCCTAGATGTGGACGGAAAAGAAAAATTGACAAGAGATTTCTACGCAAGATTGTGTGGATGTTGGATAAAGAACCTCCACTAACATCCAAACAAGCTCAAGCTGCCCTGCAGTCCGAGAGTACAACGGTGTCAACCCGTACTATCCGTCGGCATCTGAATGAAAAGGGACTGTATGGTAGGAGACCCAGGAAGACTCCACTTCTTACCCCGAGACATAAAAAAGCCAGGCTGGAGTTTGCCAAAACTTACCTGAAAAAGCCTAAAACATTTTGGAAGAATGTTCTCTGGTCAGATGAGACAAAAGTAGAGCTTTTAGGGCAAAAGCATCAACATAGAGTTTACAGGAGAAAAAAGAGGCATTCAAAGAAAAGTACACGGTCCCTACAGTCAAACATGGCGGAGGTTCCCTGATGTTTTGGGGTTGCTTTGCTGCCTCTGGCACTGGACTGCTTGACCGTGTGCATGGCATTATGAAGTCAGAAGACTACCAACAAATTTTGCAGCATAATTTAGGGCCCAGTGTGAGAAAGCTGGGTCTACCTCAGAGGTCATGGGTCTTCCAGCAGAACAATAACCCAAAACACACTTCAAAAAGCACTAGAAAATGGTTTGAGAGAAAGCACTGGAGACTTCTAAGGTGGCCAGCAATGAGTCCAGACCTGAATCCCATAGAACACCTGTGGAGAGATCTAAAAATGGCAGTTTGGAGAAGGCACCCTTCAAATATCAGGGACCTGGCGTAGTTTGCCAAAGAAGAATGGTCTAAAATTCCAGCAGAGCATTGTAAGAAACTCATTGATGGTTACCGGAAGCGGTTGGTCGCAGTTATTTTGGCTAAAGGTTGTGCAACCAAGTATTAGGCTGAGGGTGCCAATACTTTTGTCCGGCCCATTTTTGGAGTTTTGTGTGAAATGATCAATGTTTTGCTTTTTGCTTCATTCTCTTTTGTGTTTTTTCATTTAAGACAAATTAATTGAAGATAATAATACCAAAGAATTTGTGTTTGCAATCATTTTCAGGAAGAAACTGAATATTATCTGACAGAATTGCAGGGGTGTCAATACTTTTGGCCATGACTGTATGTGTGTATGTCCAGGATTGGCATCTGCACCGTTGCAACTACAGCCACAAAATTTTGCACAGTCACACGTCTGGACCCAGAGAGAGTCATAGGCTATGTTGTGAGGTGAAATTTTAACCCCGCATGTTCCAATTCACCAAACAATTTGGCTTATTATTCTTATCATTTCTATGGTCTTATCGTCCTTCTGTAAAGCTGGAAATAACACAATTTATTACCGTGCCAACACAGACCACCCTCTGACACAGACTGCAGGGGGAGCCCAGTATCACACAGGATAGGATTAGATACACGGCTCAGCAGTCAGTATCACACAGGATAGGATTAGATACACGGCTGAGCAGTCAGTAACACACATGATAGGATTAGGTACATGGCTCAGCAGTCAGTATCACACAGGATAGGGTTAGATACACTGCTCAGCAGTCAGTATCACACAGGATAGGATTAGATACATGGCTCAGCAGTCAGTATCACACAGGATAGGATTAGATACACAGCTCAGCAGTCAGTATCACACAGGAGAGGATTAGACACATGGTTCAGCTGTCAGTATCACACAGGATAGCATTAGATACACAACTCAGCAGTCAGTATCACACAGGATAGGAATAGATACACGGCTCAGCTGACAGTATCACACAGGATAGGATTAGATACACGGCTGAGCAGTCAGTAACACACATGATATGATTAGGTACACAGCTCAGCAGACATTATCATACAGTATAGGGTTAGATAAACAGCTCAGAAACAGGATGTGCCAAAGGAGAGGACATTTTCATTCCAAGAATTCCACTCATTCCATCTGATTTGTTTTTTGATTTTAAACGCCTCCAGTTTCCAGTTCAGCTGCTTTTTGCAATGTCCATTAATAATGCTCAGGGACAGTCCTTGAAAGTAGTAGGGATCGATTTGTAATCTCCATGCTTTTCTCATGTCAACTTTACGTGGTCTGTTCAAGAGTTGGAACTGCCAAAAATCTGTTCATCTTTGCACCGAAAGGAAAAAACAAAAATCTTGAATGAGTTGAAAATAAAATACTATCAATACTTGGGTAATCGTTTAGTTAATTTGTGTTGCAAATCTGTAGTGTTGAATATATGATGTGAAATGTTTTTATGTGCAATATAATCATTATAATTTGTTATAACTAACCACAGTTGGTTACTATGCCCAGGCAACGCCGGGCTCTTCAGCTAGTTTTTTAATAAATTTACTTACCGCAATTAACATAATTTTTCGTATTTGCATTCTTAAGATACAGTTACCGGTCATTATAATGGTTTAGGAGGGAGCTTTCAGCATGTGCAACTTTGTCACAACAGGTTCAATGACATCACAAGGTCATGCATGCTATGTGGAGCCTCAGTACAGATAGCCAAACAGAAGCATTCTTAATGGTCATTCACTGCTTGGAGGAAACTGTGAGGCATCATACTATCAGGCCCGGATTGCTATTCTGCCCAGCCAGGCAGATGCCTGGTAGGCAGGAGGCTAAGTGGGCCGCCTGCCCTTTAAAACGGGTGGGGAACCTGGAGCCAGGGACCACATGCGGCCAGCAGGCAGGTCCCCACAGTCCGCAATTCACCGGCTGCAGGCCTGCCAGCCGTTTAATCCCCAAGTGCATGCAGTGTTCATTACAGAACTCTGCCTGCACAGGAATGATTATGTCATCTGGGTGGGCGGGGTTAGCACCGGGGTGGGCGGGGTTATCGCCCAATGCTCTCCCGGTCTCCTGTCCCAGAATATGAGCTCAGTGCCTGTCTGCAGGTAATTTCTGTGCCCCCAGCTATGTGCCCCCCCAGCTATGTGGCTCAATATAATCTCTGTGCCCCCCAACTATATGCCCCCCTGTTATCTGTGCCTCCCAGCTATATGCCCCCTATGATCTGTGCCCCCAGCTATATACCCCCTGTGATCTCTGCCCCCAGCCTTATGCCCCCGTGATCTGTGCCCCCAACTATATGCCCCCTGTGATCTGTGCCCCCAACTATATGCACCCCTGTGATCTGTGTCCCCAGATATATGCCCCCCTGTGATCTGTGCCCTTCAGCTATATGCCCCCTATGATCTGTGCCCCCAGCTATATGCCCCCCTGTGATCTGTGGCCCCCAGCTATATGCCCACCGTGATCTGTGCCCCCAACTATATGCCCCCTGTGATCTGTGCCCCCAACTATATGCACCCCTGTGATCTGTGCCCCCAGATATATGTGCCCCTGTGATCTGTGGCCCCAGATATATGCCCCCTGTGATCTGTGGCCCCAGTTATATGCCCCCTGTGATCTGTGCCCCCCAGATATATGCCCCCTGTCATCTGTGCCCCCCAACTATATGCCCCTCTGTGATTTGTGTCCCCCAGCTATATGTCCCCCTCTGATCTGTGCCCCAAGCTATATGCACCCCTCTGATCTGTGCCCCCCTGTGATCTGTGCCCCCTGTGATCTGTGCACTCACCTATATGATTTATGCAACATAATATAGTATAATGCTGCCTTAATATAGTGCATAATGTATCAATCCGATAAGTTGTGAAAAAAGTGGCGAACTCAAGTGGCGAACTCTTTATTAGCCCATGTGGCAATGTTTCACATCCATAACATAACCTTTCTCTGCTGTGGAACTGAAATGTTGCTATATGAGCTAATAAAGAGTCCACCCCTCCCCGCATGCTCAGGGAGCTTGCGATACTTGCCTCTTCCCGCTCCTCCACTGCGGCATCTTCTGACTGTGATGTTTCAGGTCAGAGGCTGCAGTGATGTCACTTCTGTGCTCCCTCTGCCTGAACAGTCACAGTGCAGAGAGCCGGAAGACGCCGACATTGAGGAGTCCAGAGAAGAGCAGCGGCCAGCGAGGAGAGGGGAGAATTTCATTTTTAAAAAAAATGTTTTGAGCAATATATGGGGCCCATCATATACTAGAGCATCATATGGGGTCCATTATATACTGGAGCATCATATGGAGCATAATATGGGGCCCATTATATACTGGAGCATCATACGGGGCCCATTATATATGAAGCACCATATGGGGCCTATTATACTGAAGCATAACATGGGCCCCATTATATACTGGAGCATCACATGGGGCCCATTATATATCGAGCATCATATGGGGCCCATTATATATGGAGCATCATATGGGGCCCATTATATATGGAGCATCATATGGGGCCCATCATATATGGAGCATCATATGGGGGCCATAATATATGGAGCATCATATGGGGCCCATAACATATGGAGCATCATATGGGCTCATTATATTTGGAGCCTCACATGGGGCCCATTATATGGAGCATTATACAGGGCCCATTCTGTTTGGAGTTTGGATCAATATTAGGGCCCATCATGTACTGTTTGGAGCATTATATGGGGCCCATTCTGTATGGAGCAAGGTAAGGGGCTCATTATACTGTATGGAGCAATATATGGGGATCATTACTCTGTATGGATGTAACAACCATTGCTGCATGGCCTCCCATTCCTCACTCACCAACTTCCTCACTGCTCCAGGCCATGCTGTGATTTCTGTCTGCTGCCAGCTCCATGCTCTGTCTCATGTCTGCTCTCTGCATGTTTTCTGGCTGTGTGTAGAGGGGGCGGCGCCTGAACTTTGTGGTTCTTACGGAGTCAGGGTGCACCAGTCTAATGTCTCCCTGACCAATTACCAAGAGCGCTCTAGTATTTAGGGATGCTCCTCCCACTGAACCTGGCCTGTGCAATGTGTTAACTCAGTTAGTATCTTGCTACTGAGCCTGCCAGGTCCTTTTCTGTGTATATCCTTCTCTGGAGGTCTTTCTCCTAGCCTTGCTTGGCTCTCTCTGTCTGCCCTCCAGGAGGCAGAATATCCTGGTCTCTGTGTCTTTGTCCTAGCTTTGTCTTGATCCTGTCTTGCCTCCCTCCAGGAGGCAGTATTTCCTGGTTCTTGTGCTATTACTCCTTGCCTTGTCTTGTCTTGATCTCTGTGTCTTGTTCTAAGCCTGGCTTTTTATCTGAGTATACTTCAATCCCTGTACCTTGTCTTGTACTGTTTCCCTGTCTGAACTCTGTTCTACCTTTGTCTCTGTCTCCTTGTCTGTGGCTTCTTTCCTTGCTGTGTCTTTCCTTGTGTCCTCCCTGTCTGTGCTCTGCATCCTTGCAAGCTCTGCCTGCTCTGTACCCATGCAAGCTCTGCCTGCTCTGTACCCTTGCAAGCTCTGCCTGCTTTGTACCCTTACAAGCTCTGCCTGCTCTGTACCCTTGCAAGCTCTGCCTGCTCTGTACCCTTGCAAGCCCTGCCTGCTCTGTACCCTTGCGGCTCTGCCTGCTCTCTACCCTTGCAAGCTCTGCCTGCTCTGTACCCTTGCAAGCTCTGCCTGTACTCCACACCCTTGTGGCCCTCCTCCTGTGTGAACAGGTCCAAACCTGTCCCGTCATACTCCACTCCTTCCTATCAGTACCCGTACCTGCACCTCCTGTGTGAACAGTTCCAAACCTGTCCCGTCATACTCCACTCCCTCCTATCAGTACCTATACCTGCACCTCCTGTGTGAACAGGTCCAAACCTGTTCCATCATACTCCTCCCCTTCCAGCCTGCTCCAGTACCTGCACCTGCTGTGTGAACAGGTCTCTACCTGTTCCTTCGCACACCACACCTGCCCTGTGTCTCAGCAATACCTGCTTGCCCTGTGTCTCAGCCATACCTGCTTGCCCTGTGTCTCAGCCGTGCCTGCTTGCCCTGTGTCTCAGCCGTGCCTGCTTTCCCTGTGTCTCAGCCATGCCAGCCTGCCCTGTGTCTCAGCTGTGCCCGCTTGCCAGTGTCTCAAGCCTGCCCGCCTGCCCTGTGTCTCAGCCATGCCTGCCTGCCCTGTGTCTCAGCCATGTCAGCCTGCCTTGTGTCTCAGCCATGCCTGCCTGGGTACCAGCCGTGCCTGACGTGCCTACCTGCCTGCCTGTCAGTCGCACCTGTCCAAGTATCTTGTCCCCGAGTGAGATCAGCAGCCACAGCCAGAAACCACCCTGGAGTGGCACCTGGCAGCTACCTGCCGCACAAGCCTAACCTCACCATCAGAGGCTCCAGTGAAGACCGAGGTAGCTGTTGTAGTCACACCCCTTCCAGGGTAATTTGGTTTGTGGCACAGTGGGGCCACAACCACCCAGCTCGCGCCAATCTGCCAACGTGCGAGCGTGACAATGGAGCATTATATGGGACTAATTATTCTGTATGAAACAATATATGGGTCTCATTATACTGTTTGGAGCACTGTAGTACCCATAATACTGTGCGGAGCATTATATGGGGCTTATTATTCTATAAGGAGCAATATATGGGGCTCATTATACTGTATTGATCACTATGTGGTACCCATAATACTGTATGGAGCAATATATGAGCCTCATTATACTGTATGGAGCAATACATGGGCCTCATTATTCTGTATGGAGCAATATATGGGGCTCATTATTCTGTATGGAACAATATATGTGGTCCATTATACTGTATGGAGCAATATATGGGGCTCATAATTCTGTATGGGGCAATATATGGGGCTCATTATACTGTCTGGAGCAATATATGGTTCTCATTCTGTATGGAGCAATATATGGGGCTCATTATAATGTACAGAGCAATATATGGGGCTCATACTGTATGGAGCAATACATGGGCCTCATTATACTGTATGGAGCAATACATTGGCCTCATTATACTGCATGGAGCAATATATGGGGCTCATTATTCTGTATGGAGCAATATATGTGGTCCATTATACTGTATGGAGCAATATGTGGGGCTCATAATTCTGTCTGGAGCAATATATGGGGCTCATTATTTTGTATGGAGGACTATACTGTCTGTCTTATGACCTTTTGTTAAATGTACAATAGTTATCGCTCATGTAATGTAAGAAGTGAAATCTTTGGCATTGTATACCTATATTTCTCTGCTGTATCTGTGCATTATGAATTGTGGTATGTGTTAAAGGAGCCAATTGAGACTTTCACCCGGGGCCCACATACAATATATTGGGAGTAGTGATAAGTGAACTTGCTTGGATAACGTCTTATCTGAGTTGTATATTATGTTCAATTCCCTGTGGCTGTATGATTTGCGGCTGTTAGAAAGCCGCAACACATGCAGGGCCTGCCTGTTTGTTAGGCATGTTATCCAAGCATAGGGTCAGACTGGCCCACCGGGACACCGGTGAAATGCCCGGTGGGCCCCTGGGCCACAGAGAGGAAGAAGAAGGAAAAAAAATTAGGGACGCGGGCCCTTTAAAACGGAAGAAGGCAGAGGCACGTACCGGCGCATGCACAATGTCCCGACCCACCACCCGACGAACCCAGGTAAGCGCTGGGGGCCCTGAGCAAACGGGGAGTGGGACACACTGTCACACACAGCATGGGGTCTGTGAGTCAGGGGAGCCTGGTGCCAGCGCTGGCATTGGGGCCCCCCTCTAATGCTCACCTCTCCTTATTCTGGCAGCTGTAGTGTCTTCAGTACCCTCTGACTCTGCGACGTCTCAGGGCAGAGGGTGCAATGACGTCATCACTGCGTGCTCAGCCTCTTGGGAGAGACACTGAGTGTACGGGACCTGCGGTGGGAATGGGAGAGATGAGGATTTGATTTTTTTTTCTTTATGAATGCAGCATTACATGGGCCCCATAATGTGCTGCATGGAGCAGCAGTGGGACCCATAATGTGCTGCATGGAGGAGCAGTGGGACCCATAATGTGCTGCATGGAGGAGCGGGGGGCCCATAATGTGCTGCATGGAGGAGCAGTGGGGCCCATAATGTGCTGCATGGAGAAGCAGTGGGGTCCATAATGTGCTGCATGGAGGAGCAGGGGCCCATAATGTGCTGCATGGAGGAGCAGGGAGGCCATAATGTGCCGCATGGATGAGCGGGGGGCCATAATGTGCTGCATGGATGAGCGGGGGGGCCATAATGTGCTTCATGGATGAGTGGGGGGGCATAATGTGCTTCATGGATGAGCGGGGGGGCCATAATGTGCTGCTTGGAGGAGCAGGGGGGCCATAATGTGCTGCATGGATAAGCAAGGGGGGCCATAATATGCTGCATGGAGGAGCAGGGGGGGCATAATGTGCTGCATGGAGGAGTAGGGGGCCCATAATACTGTATGAGTGAGCAGGGGCCCTGTAATACTGTATGGAGGAGCATTATATGGGGCCCATAATACTGTATGGTGGACTATGAGGTTCCCATAATACTCTATGGGGGACTATGAGGTGCCCATAATACTGTATGGCAGACTATGAGGTGCCCATAATACTGTATGGTGGACTATGAGGGTGCCCATAATGCTGTATGGTTGACTATGTGGGTGCCCATAATACTGAATGGCGGACTATGTGGGTGGCCATAATACTGTATGGCGGACTATGAGGGTGCCCATAATACTGTATGGTGGACAATGTGGGAGCTCATAATACTGTATGGCGGACTATGTGGGTGCCAATAATACTGAATGCGGACTATGTGGTTGCTTATGCTACTGAATGGAAGACAATGTGGTGCCCATATATTGTACTATACCTGTAATTTTTTTATCTGTACATCAGGAATCGTGGCATGTGTTGAAGGGCCTCATTGATACACTGTTGCCTGATACCAAACGAAAACCTGCAGCTGACCATGGTGACAACGCACATCAAGATGAATGCCAGCTGCAGCTGAGACATGGTGCTCTGCTCTGTGACAAGCCATTCATCGATGTCACATAGCAGTTTTCTTAAATTACTTCTGCAACCTTTGATAGGCTGGCAGCCTTTCAATGTTACTCTTATGTGACATCAGCACGCAGCCTGTCACAGAGCAGAGCGCCCTGTCACAGCTCCAGTTGGCAGTCGTTTTAATGACCACGGTGAATATGAAGCTACAAGAGGATGCTGGGGAGCGCAAGAAGGTGAGAAGAATCCCCCCTCTGCGATTGGGCTAGGTAGTGGCCATAAAGGCGGACATAGGGGCCCAGGGAGGGGACGTTATTAAAGTGGACATAGGGACCCAGGATGAGGACATTATTACTGGAAGGAGCCAGGATAGGGACCTTATTAAAGTGGACAATTGGGTCCAGGATGGGGACATTAAAAAAAGGTGTAACAGAAATACTGTATGAAGGTCAGGATGAGGAACATACATTATTGGTTTATGGTGGCAAGTGGGGGCATAATTACTATAGGGGCCAATCAGGGGACATTATTACTGCTGTAATTTACTTTTCAGATTACTGTCATGAGGAGAACAAAAAGGGGTCCTGCTACATTGCAGGGCAGCACTATGTCTTTTTTTCTTCATCTGACATAGTGTAGAAGTTGGAGAAAATAGTGGGGAATGTGCTCTGGAAGCGATCAGCTATAGATAACTTATTTTCTGCAGAGACGAGTTCTTTCTGGAAGAAGTTAATGCGGTCTGCACTGGATGAAGATGAAAGACTTCAACTACAAATCAGTGTGTTACTCATACACTTACACTAAATACTGTATACTGTGTACAGAGTTCCTATGTATAATGTCACTAGTGATCACTGTATTACCTGTACACTCACACTATGTACAGAGGTACTGTGTATAATGTCACTGGTGGTAATAACAGTGTTGTTAGTATTGTGGTTTGTATTCATAATCAGAATTGTAGTATTCGGTCACTATGTGGTGGTAATTTGTGGTCTGGTCACGGTGTGGCAGTATTCTCCTTGTATGTGGTATTATTTGGTCCATATATGCTGGTAATATGTTATATTATTTGGTTACTGTGGTGGTAATATGTGGTCTGGTCATTGTGTGGCAGTATTTGTCCTTTGTATGTGGTATTATTTGGTCACTATGTGATCTGTTCATGGTATGGTGGTATTTGTCCCTATGATGTATTATTAGGCTGGCAATGTGCTGACGGCATCCGTTACATAGCGGCACTAACGCTATGTAACGGATGTGTTAGCGCAGCCATAGACAACCATTATGTAGCGCATCACTAATGCATGCCATAATCGGCATGCGTTTGCGATGTGCCATCATTCTGTGACGGACCCTCAGACGCGGGCTGCAGCGTTTGGGGGTCCGTCACCACTAGCACAACGTCACGCCGTTCTGTCTGTATTTGCTTGTCGGCATGACAATGCATGTGTTTGCTTTAACCCTTTACTCCTTTCCCCCTAATTGAGCTGGGATACTGCTGGCTGTTACCTGTATGGAGCCTGCTCAGTTCCCTGCTCTGCTGCGTAGCTGCACATGTGTTGTTAGGTCTTTGATCTGCTGCTTGAACATCGGCATGTGTGGTCCCTGGTTGTCGCTGTGGAAACTGTCCGCGGGTTGCGAGGTCATTTGCAGCTGGTGCATGACTTTCCACGTGTGTCTAGGCTTGCAGACGATGCCAGGTGCTCTAGGCTGCAGTTCCTGCACTGACTGTGCTGCAATGGTTTCTGTGTGTGCTTAGGGCATGCGCAGCCACACTTCCCCTGCTTTTATCAGGGTTAGTGTGTGTACTTGAAATGCTGTCCCCAGCCAATTGCTGAGGGGCAGCTCCTTTATAAACTTACCCTGCCCTATGGGTAGGGCCCGAGCTACTCACAAAGCTCCTGGACTTTCCCATGTGTGTCTCGTGTCTGTGGACCTTGTCTGTCGCGGTTATGGTACCAAAGTCCCTGCCTTGATTCCTGCTTTGTCCTGTTCCCTCGCCCTGCCCCGGAGGCGGTATATCCGGGCCTGTATCCTTGATCCTGTACCTGACCCTGTCTAAATTCGCCCTGCCCTGGAGGCGGTGTATCCAGGCTTGAATCCTTGATCCTGTACCTGACCATGTCTGAACTGTCTGCTGTGTTATATTCCTGGAATCCCTCTGTGTTTGGAGCCCCGCACCCAGTGACTCTGAGACTCTCGTAACCGGTGTTCCTGCTGAGCATCTATTATGCTGTGCTCTGACAACCATGCGGTGCTAGCTCCATGCAGGCTCAGCAATCCTGCGGTGTTAGTACCATCACGCTTGAGTTTCTTCCTAGGTCCGATGCCCGGAGCCTGACGACCACAGTCTGGAACCTGATGACCGCTGCCTGGAGCTGGATGACTGCAGCGGTGCCTGTAGGTCGTGTTGGATGTCCGGAACCAAACGACTCCCGTCTGATGTCTGCAGGTGACTCTGATGTCCTGTGGGTGACCCTGATGTCCTGCCTGCGTCTTGATGACCTAGTGTATCCTGATGTCCTGATGACCTCGTGTATCCTGATGACCTCGTGTGTCCTGATGACCTTGTGTCTCCTGACGTCCTGCCTGTGTACCGATGTCCCACTTATGAGTGCCTCGGTGATCCGATGGTGCCTTGGGTTCCACTGGGTGGTACCCTTCTGTGAAGTGTGGAATCGGGAGCCTGATTTAGCCCTGTTTGGTCTATGTACTGTGACTTTACTTTAAGTAAACTTTACTTTATTTATACCTGAAGTTGTGCGGTGTCATCAAGTCCTATGTGTTCTTGTCCACATGCTCTGCTGCCACAGTATCCCAGTCGCTGCCCTTCCCTAGTTCGGGAAGGCCCGGGTCCCCCTCTGTGGTATAGAGGGTCCATACTGTGTCCCCGGGGGAAGCTCGCCCCCTTGTCATGGCGTGGAGGTGCCTGCTGGGCCGCGTCTGCGGCTGCAGTCGTGACACACAGATGTGGCGCCCCTGAGGCTCAGTCGCCACAGAGGTACTGCATCTTCTCCTAAGGTGTAGTGCCCCACCAACTAGGTAAGTTGGGAACTCCTTTCCACACTGCAACACTTGCACCCACACACAGGATAGTTCAGCAACGGACCAGATTGCGGCTCCATGCTTAGAGGGTAGCAGAGCACCTTTCGTGGGTCCTTGCTTCGTAACACGAGATGTGCTGGGAGGTGGGTGGAGTGGAGATTCATATAAAAGAGTGGGAAGGTTTAGAATTACAGTTCAGTCAGTCTGGAGGTCAGTCAGTCAGGAGAGTCTGAGGACGGATCCCTAGAGGAGGGAGAGAAGAAGGAGTGCTGCAGCTGCCTCAGTGACCTGAGCCAGCTGGTACGGGAAAGGAACAGAAGGAGAAAGACGTAGAACTGTAACCTAAGCTTCCATAAGAGAGAGAAGGAACAGCGCGGAACGAAGGAGTAGGAGAACAGAGAGGAGTTGTGGGTTGGAAGAGGAACCCTGCCTATAGGTTCTCAGCGCCAGGCCGGGGCCCGGTTGTATGGACACTTATGATTCTGCAGCAGACACCGGTGGAGTAGTTGGCTGTAAATGCACTACTCCCATCCAAGACTTGGGGCACAACAGCGACCGAATAGAGAGCCGGGACTCGAGAGAAGGGAGTCCCCGAACAGGCTACAGCTGTCTGTCATACAAGTAGAGTTGTTAGGAACATCTGACAGGAGGAACTTCAGAGTACCACGGTACTGGAGCTCTTCACACTAAAAGGCGCAATAGAGGAGTCGTTCAGGAAAGGTACATGTTGGCGGAGTGTTGGAGAGGAGAACCCTGATTTGCCCGGGAGGTTGATTGAGTTTCTGCCCCGGAGGACACAGCACGGAGGCAGGCACCAGTGTGTACCATGAACTGTGAGTAAAGCTTTGGAACTACAAGCCCTGGTGTCTTCCAGTCATTGTGCGCCAACACCGTCAGCACCGCTACATCTGGGTATCATCCTTTACACTACCTGCGCCTATACACTGCCCTGGGGTTACAGCTTCTCCTGTGGGGAGCTATACCATCTATGCTGCAACACTCCATCAGCCCCAGAGGACCTGCACGCAGCGTTGGCTTAACATCTTGCTTGCCAAACACCACAGGTGGCGTCACAAACTATTCCATTACACCATTAACTACAACCCCCATTACTTGGGCGCCCAGGGCCACGGACCGGGTCACCGCTGCTGTGACACATCCCACCGACACCGGCCCGGTACCGAGTACCCCACAGCCCTGGGAGGGCAACCCACAGACAGGGAAGCTGCGTTAGCGTGATCACTAATTGCGATCACAAAATGACAGTAGTGTTAATGCAGTCCATCAACGCTATGCATTGAGTGGACTGCATTAACGCAATGTGAACCTAGCCTTACTCGGTCACTATGTGATCTGTTCATGGTATGGTGGTATTTGTCCCTTGTATGTAGTATTATACGGTCACTATGTGGTCTGGTCATGGTGTGGCGGTATTAGTCCCTTGTGTGAGAATCATGTGGGAATAGTGGATGAGGGCAGGTATATCTCGCCCAGATTCCTTTCCTATGTGGCCTAGTCTGCTCAGTATCACACCTGCTTGCTAATGAATAATGGGAGGTGGATATAAAAGGATGCCAGGTGGTTGTGTGAGTGTCTCAGCCTGGGAACACAGAGAGCCTGTCTGTGTGAGAGACACACGTGAGTGAAAGCAGTGCCCACTGCAACTGTGGTTTGGCTGGACGGGAGAAGCCCGCCAGTTGGTAGTTAGGTTGTCCATTGTTTAGTTAGTGCCGGACAGGCAAGGATTTGTTTTATGTTTTATTTCCTTTTGCATTGCTTTCACCATTAATAAACCTGACCCAGTGTCAGTTATACCCGAATCCCAGCTCTGTGCCTGAGTTTCATGCTGAACGCACGTGACATTTGACCCCAGCAAAGGCTATCCCGGAGTGTTTTATCACATTGTGGTGGAGAACGCGGGCATCACGATGCAAGCATGAGCATGGAGGACGTGGTGAAAGCGCTGGTACAGTCCACCGCCGTCCAGCAAGAAGCTAATCGGGTGATGATGGCCCAGCTGAAGGAGTTGGTGGACATGACAGTTACCGATCGTTCGCTTCTCCAGCAGGTGGCGCAGCGCTTGGCAAGCTTACCTGAGCTTAACCTGGAAGCCGAGTCGAGAGTGATTCACGTGAGTCGGTACTGGCAGAAGATGACGACCGAAGATGACGTTGAGGCATACCTGACCACGTTTGAACGGACGGCGGTGCGAGAAAAATGGCCGAAGGCACGATGGGCCGGCCTGATTGCCCCGTTTCTTTCCGGTGAGGCCCAAAAGGCTTATTATGACTTAGAGCCTGAAGCCGCGCAGGACTTTGACAAATTGAAAGCCGAGATCTTGGCCCGGCTGGGAGTGACGACCGCTGTCCGTGCACAGAGAGTGCATCAATGGACTTATCAGCCGGATAAACCACCGCGGTCACAGATGTTCGACCTGATCCATGTGACGAAGAAGTGGCTACAACCCGAGGTGTTGACAGCGCCAGAGATAATCCAGAGAGTCGTCATGGACAAGTACCTGAGAGCTCTACCGCCAGCCCTGAGGAAGTGGGTAAGCCATGGAAATCCTACGACGGCAGATCAACTGGTGGATCTGGTTGAACGTTACTCCGTGGCGGAAGGACTCCGAGACGACGCTACCCCACCTCGTTCTTCATCATCTCCACGTGGAACCGGTAAGACTGTTCCAGGGAGTAGGGGAGATGGAAAAATCCCTAAGACAGTGGGGGAGGAAAACGGGACTGCCCGCACTGCGAGGCCGAGAGTAACGAACTATGGTCTAAGCAAGGGGCCCGTTAGGTGTTTCCGCTGCCAAGAGATGGGACATATTGCTGCGAACTGTCCGGTCACTACTGAACCCATGCAGTGCGACGTCACAGACTCTAAAAAACGCATGTCTATGGTTGCACGGGTAGTGAGTGTGAATGCCGGTCAAAAGGATGTGGAAAAACACTTGTGTGATTTAACTGTTGATGGCAAAAATGTGGTGGCATTGTTAGACTCGGGAAGTGTGGTGACTCTGGTGAAGGCCAGTCTGGTGTCAGCCCCGACTGGACCATCAGACAAATTTTCTGTAACGTGTGTGCATGGAGACACCTGTTCGTACCTCACCACGGTCATATCCATTACTACTTCCTATGGGTCTGTGCAACATAAAGTGGGACTCGTCCCGGCGTTATTGCATGATGTTATCCTGGGCCGGGATTTTCCCCACTTCTGGCAATTGTGGGAGAATCAGTTGATACCCCAGGGTAATAGTGTACATGATTCTTCTCCCAGGGCGCGTGTGGGTCCCGAACCCCTGGAAGAGGTCTCCCCGGAAGACTCGGGGGAAGAGTCTGCGGGAAATGACCTGCAGTTCCCGTTTTCAGTCATGGCGGGTGATACGGAGGAGACCGGGGAAGAGGAGGAGGCCGACAGCCGTCCACCTCCCCGTTTGCCGGATTTAGAAGTTCAGAAAGATGACTTCCAAAGCGAGCAAATAAAGGATCCTACCCTTTCTCAGGCTAGGACAAATGTAAAAGTGATAAATGGGGTACTCGTAGAACCTGGCTCTCGGCTGGCATATCCTTACATGGTTCTGGAGAATGATTTACTCTATCAGATAGAGAAAAAGGGGGAAGATACGGTGCAACTATTAGTCGTGCCAAAACCCTACCGGCGGCAGGTGCTGGACCTGGCCCACGGACATGTGATGGGAGGTCACCTGGGAGTCCAGAAAACCACCGAAAGGATATTACACTGTTTTGTTTGGCCAGGCATGCATCACGATATTCGAGTATATTGTGAGTCTTGTCCTGACTGCCAAGCCTCTGCACCTAAGCCCCGGTTCTGTAGCCCTTTGGTACCCCTACCTATTATTGAAGTCCCGTTTGAGAGGATTGGGATGGATTTAGTTGGGCCCCTTCCACGGTCTGCACGTGGACACCAACATATCCTGGTCATCTTGGATTATGCCACTCGTTACCTGGAGGCCATCCCTTTGCGTAACACGGCCACCAAGACGATTGCCAAGGAACTGGTGCATGTGTTTAGTCGGGTCGGTATACCAAAACAGATACTCACCGACCAGGGGACCCCCTTTATGTCCAGGGTAATGAAGGAGCTCTGCCGATTGTTACAAATCGAACCGTTACGCACATCCGTGTATCACCCTCAAACAGACGGGTTGGTCGAACGGTTCAATAAAACTCTGAAGCAGATGCTGAGAAAGGTGATAGACAAGGATGGGAAGAACTGGGACTATTTACTTCCGTATTTGCTTTTTGCCATCAGGGAAGTACCCCAGTCTTCCACGGGATTCTCGCCTTTCGAGTTATTGTACGCCCGACGTCCTCGCGGACTGTTAGATGTTGCAAAAGAAACCTGGGAGGGTCAGGTCACTCCGTTTAAAACAGTGATAGATCACGTCACACAAATGCAGGACCGTATTGCGGCTGTTATGCCTATCGTCAAAGAACACATGATACAGGCTCAAGGAGCCCAAAAAAGAATCTATGATAGGGGCGCCAAGATCCGTACGTTTGCACCCGGAGATAGGGTGTTGATCCTGGTCCCCACGGTGGACAGTAAGTTCCTGGCAAAGTGGCAGGGCCCCTTTGAGATCAAGGAAAGAGTTGGTGAAGTAAACTACAAAGTATACCAGTCAGGTAAACGGAAACCTGAACAGATTTATCATGTAAATTTGATAGAGCCCTGGAAGGATCGGTCTGCCTTGTCAGCAGAGCTGGCCCATCCTGTCTGCTCGCATACCGTACCGGAGGTACGGGTTGCAGAGACTCTCTCGGAGCGGCAAAAGACTGAGGTCAGGCAGTTTCTACTTCACAACCAAAAGTTTTTCTCAGAAAAACCCGGGCAGACTATGCTAATGAAACATGACATCATAACGGAACCTGGTGTCACAGTTCACGTAAAGCCCTACCGAATCCCAGAAGTGCGCCGTGAAGCCGTTTCCCGAGAAGTGAAGGCAATGTTAGAGTTAGGAGTCATTGAGGAATCGCACAGTGCGTGGTCCAGCCCGATTGTGCTAATTCCTAAACCGGACGGCACCATCCGGTTCTGCAATGACTTCAGGAATCTGAATGCGGTCTCAAAATTTGATGCCTATCCTATGCCCCGGGTCGACGAGTTAATAGATCGGTTAGGAAAAGCCTGGTCTATTACGACCCTAGATCTAACAAAGGGGTATTGCCAGATCCCTCTGGCTGAGGCTGCCAGAGAAAAGACGGCATTTGCTACGCCGGAAGGTTTATTTCAGTATGTGTATATGCCGTTTGGACTGCACGGGGCACCGGCGACCTTCCAGAGACTGATGGATCGAGTCCTGAGGCCACATAGGCAGTATGCTTCGGCCTATTTGGATGACATTGTCATTTACAGCTTGGACTGGGAGACTCATCTCCAGAAAGTACAAGCTGTGATTGACGACCTGTGGGAGGCAGGTCTAACCGGGAACCCCAAGAAATGTCACATCGGGCTAGAAGAAGCCCGGTACTTGGGGTATGTAATTGGGAGGGGTGTTGTTAAACCCCAGGTTGATAAGATTCAGGCGGTTCAGGACTGGCCACAACCTGTCAACAAGAAGCAGGTATAAATCACAATGTCCCCCTGAGAAAATGAATAAACCAGGGTGAAAGACCAATTGGTATAAAAAGATATATTTTTATTAGCAAAAAATTAAAAGTATACAACTAGAGAGATGCACATATCAATAAAGGGACGTTGTGAACCCATTAATTATCCAAATATATCAACCACTCAATTGTTTCACCATTGTCAAAAAATAGTAATAGGTAAAAATTACTGCACCTCCTTTATCCTATAAAAACATCCACATAAATGTGAATACTATGCAATGTGTTATAATAAACATCCATAAATAAGATAAAGGCTCTCAAAGATATATAAACACTGCAAATTGCCAAAAAACCGCCAGTAATCTGGACTGTGTCCATACCCATGAATATATATCGACTGGGCAAGTTTTAGTGACCGTCTATATGGCAATATTTGCCTCTATACGCGGCATATCAGACCGCTCTCCCCATGTAAAAGGTGATGACCATCCTCTTTGGCGGTATGAAACAGCTTAAAAGAAAAAAACAGCCAAAATCCGCCTATCAGGCATAGTGACTAGTATAAAGCATAAGCCCAACGGGAGGCATGACCAATTGTTCTTTCACCCTGGTTTATTCATTTTCTCAGGGGGACATTGTGATTTATATTATTGGTTATGGTATTCACTTTTTGATTATAGAGGCAATTTCATAAGTAGAAGCAAAAGCGAAACGCGCGTCGGGGCAGAGGGACGCCCGAGGAGACCACTTGTCGACCACTGGTAATGGTTGCCTTGCTCCATAATATTGTTTGTTCCATTGTTTTATGATTACTGCAATTATGCCGGTGCATGGGCTTATGCTTTATACTAGTCCCTATGCCTGATAGGCGGATTTTGGCCGTTTTTTTCTTTTAAGCTGTTTCATACCGCCAAAGAGGATGGTCATCACCTTTTACATGGGGAGAGCGGTCTGATATGCCGCGTATAGAGGCAAATATTGCCATATAGATAGTCACTAAAACTTGCCCAGTCGATATATATTCATGGGTATGGACACAGTCCAGATTACTGGCGTTTTTTTGGCAATTTGCAGTGTTTATATATCTTTGAGAGCCTTTATCTTATTTATGGAAGTTTATTATAACACATTGCATAGTATTCACATTTATGTGGATGTTTTTATAGGATAAAGGAGGTGCAGTAATTTTTACCTATTACTATTTTTTGACAATGGTGAAACAATTGAGTGGTTGATATATTTGGATAATTAATGGGTTCACAACGTCCCTTTATTGATATGTGCATCTCTCTAGTTGTATACTTTTAATTTTTTGCTAATAAAAATATATCTTTTTATACCAATTGGTCTTTCACCCTGGTTTATTCATTTTCTCAGGGGGACATTGTGATTTATATTATTGGTTATGGTATTCACTTTTTGATTATAGAGGCAATTTCATAAGTGATTTAACAAGAAGCAGGTGCAAGCCTTCCTGGGGATCGCCGGCTATTATCGCCGGTTCATACCCAATTTTGCAGCCATCGCTACCCCCCTGACGGATCTTACAAAAGGGAAAGACTCCGTCATGATTAAATGGAGTTTAGCGGCTGAAGAAGCCTTCCATAGCCTAAAACGGGCACTTTGCTCTCAGCCCATACTGGTGACTCTGGACTTCCGCAGTGAGTTTTTTGGTTCAAACGGATGCCTCTGATACCGGTATCGGGGCCGTACTGTCACAAGTGAGGGACGGAGTGGAACACCCAGTCCTCTATCTCAGCAGGAAGCTGAATAAACATGAGCAAAAGTATGCAGTCGTAGAAAAAGAGTGCCTCGCCATTAAGTGGGCTCTAGAGGCCCTCAAATATTACCTGGTGGGCCGAAAGTTCAGGCTGATCACTGACCATGCCCCTCTCAAGTGGATGCACTTGAACAAGGAATGGAATAGCCGGGTGACCCGGTGGTTCCTTGCCCTGCAGGCCTACACTTTTACGGTGGAGCACCGCCCAGGGGTACAGATGGGAAATGCAGATGCCCTGTCCCGAGTGCACTGTTTGGCGGGTGTCATTGCTCGACCGGAGTGGTCTGAGCAGAGGGGGGGGATATGTGAGAATCATGTGGGAATAGTGGATGAGGGCAGGTATATCTCGCCCAGATTCCTTTCCTATGTGGCCTAGTCTGCTCAGTATCGCACCTGCTTGCTAATGAATAATGGGAGGTGGATATAAAAGGATGCCAGCTGGTTATGTGAGTGTCTCAGCCTGGGAACACAGAGAGCCTGTCTGTGTGAGAGACACACGTGAGTGAAAGCAGTGCCCACTGCAACTGTGGTTTGGCTGGACGGGAGAAGCCCGCCAGTTGGTAGTTAGGTTGTCCATTGTTTAGTTAGTGCCGGACAGGCAAGGATTTGTTTTATGTTTTATTTCCTTTTGCATTGCTTTCACCATTAATAAACCTGACCCAGTGTCAGTTATACCCGAATCCCAGCTCTGTGCCTGAGTTTCATGCTGAACGCACGTGACCTTTGACCCCAGCAAAGGCGATCCCGGAGTGTTTTATCACACTTGTATGTAGTATTATTCGGTCACTATGTGGTCTGGTCATGGTGTGGTGGTATTTGTCCTTTGTATGTAGTATTATTCGGTCACAATGTGGTCTGGTCATGGTGTGATGGTATTTCTTCCCTGCATATGGTAGTATTGATCTTGGTATAGTGGATTGTGTTGTACATGGCAGCCATTTGTTCTCTCTGATATTAGGAGAAGATTCTTTATTTCCATTAGAGATTATACTTTGTACACAGAGGTAGAGATGCACTTACAGAGGTTTCCTGTGGAAAAAAGTAATCACCTACCACAGGAATAGTGATGACATATTGGTTGGTGAGGGGTCTGACTACTTGGACCCATTCAGCAAAATGTGGAACCTTTTATCCCCATTAGACTGGAGTGGTGTGTCCGACTTGATCACTGATCCATTCATTCCCTGCACTTGTATTTTTTATAGAAACCCCAAAGAAAATGAATGGAGCTTTGGTCAGATATCCCACCTGCCACTCCATTTTAAAATGGGGATAAGTGTCCTATCAGGGATAAAATTTCCTCATTCTAACGATCAGTGCAGTTTCTAATGGTCGGAACTAAGTGATCACCTATCCTGTGGAGCCAATGGATCGGTAATAACTTGTTTTAACCAAAGAACCCATTAACCCCTTCATGACCCAGCCTATTTTGACCTTAACAACCTGGCCATTTTTTGCAATTCTGACCAGTGTCCTTTTATGAGGTAATAACTCAAGAACGCTTTAACGGATCCTAGCGATTCTGAGAATGTTTTTTCGTGACATATTGGGCTTCATGTTAGTGGTAAATTTAGGTAGATAATTTTTTGTGTTTATTTGTGAAAAAAGTGGAAATTTGGCAAAAATTTTGAAAATTTAACAATTTTCAAATTTTGAATTTTTATTCTGTTAAACCAGAGTTATGTGACACAAACTAGTTAATAAATAGCATTTCCCACAAGTCTACTTTACATAAGCACAATTTTGGAAACAATTTTTTTTTCGTTAGGAAGTTATAAGGGTTAAAAGTTGACCAGTGATTTCTCATTTTTACAACAAAATTTACAAAGCCATTTTTTTTAGGGACCACCTCACATTTGAAGTTACTTTGAGGGGTCTATATGGCAGAAAATACCCAAAAGTGACACCATTATAAAAACTGCACCCCTCAAACTATTCAAAACTACATTCAAGAAGATTATTAACCCTTCAGGTGCTCAACAGGAACTAAAGCAACATGGAAGGAAAAAATGGACATTTTAATTTTTCCAACAAAAATTTTCTTTTAGCATCAATTTCTTCATTTTCACATGGGTAACAGGATAAAATGGATCCTAAAATTTGTTGGACAATTTCTCCTGAGTACACTGATACCTCATATGTGGTCATTAACCACTGTTTGGGTGCACGGCAGGGCTCAGAAGGGAAGGAGCACCATTTGACTTTTTGAATGGAAAATGTGCTGGAATATTTAGCGGTTGCCATGTTGCGTTTGGAGAGCCCCTGTGTGCCTAAATATTGGAGCTCCCCCACAAGTGACCCCATTTTGGAAACTAAACCCCCAAGGAACTTATCTAGATGCATAGTGAGCACTTTGAACCCCCAGGTGCTTTACAAATTGATCTGTAAAAAAAAATTCCCTTTTTATTCACAAAAATTTTCTTTTAGCCTCAGTTTTTTCATTTTCACATGGGCAACAGGATAAAATGGATCCTAAAATTTGTTGGGCAATTTATCCTGAGTACAACGATACCTCATATGTGGTCATAAACCACTGCCTAAACTTTGGAGCTCCCCCACAATTTACTCCATTTTGGAAATTAGACCCCCTAAGGAACTTATCTAGATGCATAGTGAGCACTTTGAACCCCCAGGTGCTTCACAGAAGTTTACAATGGAGAGCCGTGAAAATAAAAAAAACATTTTCTTTCCTCATAAAATTATTTTTTAATCCGCAATTTTTTATTTTCACAAGGGTAACAGGAGAAATTGGACCCCAAATGTTGTTGTACTGTTTGTCCTGAGTACGCTGGTATCCCATATGTGTGGGGGAACCACTGTTCGGGCACACGTCGGGGCTTGGAATGGAGGGAGCACTGTTTGACTTTTGAACGCAAAATTGGCTGGAATCAATGGTGGCATCATGTTACTTTTGGAGACCCCTTGATGTGCCTAAATAGTGGAAACCCCTCAATTCTAACTCAACCCTTACCCCAACACACCCCTAACCACAACCCTAACCACAAGCCTAACCCAATCACACCCCTAACCCTAATCCCAACTCTAACCCTAACCACAAGCCTAACCCTAATCCCAATCCCAACCCACCCCTAACCCTAATCTTAACCCTAATTCCAACCATAACCCTAATTCCAACCATAGCCCTAATTCCAACCCTATCCCTAATTCTAACCCTAACCCTAATTTCAACCCTAATTCTAACCCTAACCCTAATTCTAACCCTAACCCTAATGGAAAAATAAATATATTTTCTTTATTTTATTATTTATCACAACCTATGGGGGTGATAAAAGGGTGTTTATTTACTTTTTTATTTTGATTACTGTGATAGTTTATCACAGTGATCAAAATGTACCTGCAATGAATGAATGAATCTTGCAGCGGCAGATTCGGCGGGTGCACTGCGCATGTGCCTGCAATTTTGCAAGATGGCGGCACCCATGAAGGATCCTGGAGGGACTCCGGGACAGCAACAGAGATATAAGAGGTACCGGGGGGGTGAGGGGGGATCGGAAGTCGGGGCAGTAGAGGGAAGGGGGAGGGGAGCAGTTGATGACGTCGGCGGCAGATCACCACCATCAGTCGGTGGCGGTGGCCGATCACCCCTGTCAGTCGGTGGGAGGCTATTGCAGCATCAGTCATGGCTGGATTGTAATTCACCAAATTTCATTGGTAAATATTACAATCGCTCTGATTGGCTGTTTCACATTTAACCGCCAATCAGAGTGATCGTAGCCATGGGAGGGCTAATCCACCCCCCCGGGGTGAAGCACAAAGGGTCCTGTACCTGCAGGTCGGGTGACCTTTCATTGACTCCAGTCACCCGACCCACAGGGGGCTATCAATTCATGACAAAGAATATGCGTCACAGGTTGGATTGGCACCGACTTTCATGATGCATACGCTGTGTCACAGGTCGGGAAGGGGTTAATGTAAACTACCGTAATTATACATCCCAGTTATGGGGGCGCACAGTAGATGTGCCGGAGCCATCTGTGTTTTACAGCCGATGCGCCACTATAATGGTGATAACAACTGACAGATATTTGCATATAACTGTAGGGTGGGCCCCTAGAGTCCATTCCCCTGGTGGGCCCCAGACACTCCAGTCTAACCCTGTCCAAGAATGTTCACTCATCAGTAATAGGGAGCTGTGTGACACATAATATTCTGTATAAAAGACTGAGGAGGCAATCATACTGTGTATAGCGGGCTGTGATGGCTACTGTACTATGTATATGTACAACGTGTGGTGACCGGGGGTGGTCCCTACAGCACATTCCATACTCCCGAAACAGTCCGCCGCTCCTTTTCCTGTTGTGCAACAGACTGGAGACTGAAGCCAGGAGTACTTCAAACAAATCCATTTACTCTTTTTCAGAACACAGCAACTGTTCAGACAGCTTCCATACACCTGCCTGGCTACCTGTTATATGTTTCCTCCTGCCCTCCTCCGCTTTCCCGATGCGACGTCGTTTCAGCCTGTTTCACTGCGCCTGCCATAGGCCACAGCAATCACTTACTCGGCCCGTCCACCTGCTGCCACACCTACTTCCCTTCAGTGTGCAGCCCTCCAACAGTTCGGTACCCCAGGCTCTCCTTTCCTTCCGTTGTCTTCCAGGGGCCACCCCCCTCTCTGAGCTCTCTAGGTCTGAGACAACCCCTCTTTTTATCTACTGAGTCTCGAAAACCCCCTATTGGCTCCACCCACCTTCTTGACTGTTCTCAGACCTTCCCTGGTGTTATGTCTCCCCCTATTGGCCACAGCCCTAACTGCAACTTTCCTACTAACTTTTTGTACAGTCAGCATACATATACACATGGCACATAATATACAGTAGTACTTTAACTATTTACATTTTTCCGAGTTCACGCATTTGGTCCGCCCTCCTACATATACAGAGCAGTGGTGGTCATCATACTGTGAATAATAGGCTGTGAGGGACATCATACTGTGCATAGGGGCAGTGGGGGCTGTTATGTATAGGACGCTTTTAGAGTCATCCTACTGTTTTTAGTGGGCTGCGGGATATCATACTGTGGGTGGGGAACTGTGGAGGTATCATAATGTGTGGCGAACTTTGGGGGCATCAGTTTACACATATTGATTTTGAGGGTGTCATGCTGTCAGAGGGGCATCTTACTGTGTGGGGAGAGATGCTAACCAAGGTAAAAAGACTGTTTAACAGGAGCCCTATTGTAATTTGTATTAGCAGTAGCAGCTAGACAATGTACTTATTCCTACTGAATATTTAGTGACAAAAAGTAATATATTATAATAATAATGAGCAGAAGAAAATTTGTCCTGTTGGTTTGGCCCTCCACGACAGTCAAAATCTCTCAAGGTCATTTGGGAAAATGAACTGATCACAGTTGATATAATGTACATTATTACTTGCCAACACAATAACAGTTCCCACCTTGCAAAGGTATTACTCAGAGCCATTGCACAATGCACTCCTTATGTTCATTCTGTAGCCTGTTCAAATCAATACTGTGATTTTGCTACACTCCCATTGCTAATGAATGTAAGAAAAAATTTGTTCTGCTTGGTAAATTTGTATACATGCAATAAATCCAAAATTGTGCAGTGTCATTGGGCTAGTTCCCTGTTTCTAAAGTTATGGAATATTTTGTTATAGGATCAGTCATTCAGTGAGAAATCTGCAGTTACAGAAGGCATTTGGAAGGTGTGGTCGACTTTTTTTTACTATTTTGGAGCATATAATAACAACAATGTTAAATATATTTTCAATCATTAAGTACAAAATCATCAAACCTCACAATGTGGCCATGGTGTACTTATGTAAATGATTAGGAAAGTACTAGGAACATAATGCCTACAAAGAATATATATAAACATGAAAAGTTTGCATGTTTTGCGTGCGTGTGCTAAATGACATGCGAGTCCCACAGTTGGCATTATGGGGAATGTTAAAACAGGTGAACACAAAAAGAAACAAGTAGAATCGTGGCGTGCTATTTCACAATAACAGTCCTTTAAGGAAGATGTGCAAAAATACAATTCACCATTTGGTTTACCACCTGGATCCTATTTTAGGGTAGAAGGCAATTCCCTTCTGTTACCACATGTTCAAAGGCGTTTGACGGTCCTACGCCACTCCAGCATTGAGTGGGTTAGTGTTGCAGTGAAGGATTTCACATTGTACAGAAGAAATCCACATTGCCTGATTTCAAAAGCGAATGCTCTGCGGATAGCTATCTATTCCTGTTCTCTGGGGTTTCCCTTCTCTTTTTCTGTTCTGCAGACTGATTTAATGCGCCTGGTCAGACTATGCGAACAGAATCCTAATGTGAGCAGGAGGCGCCTGCAGAGCACAGGGAGATCCCAGTCTGCCACCCCCACCATACAACCCATGCCAGTGCTCACTCTGCGGCACAAGGAGGGGACCTGGGCACATTGCTGATCATTGCAGCTGTCACTGCATCAGCACATGAGACACCACACTTCAGGAGTTGGGATTCCAATTTCATTAGGTCATTTGGCCAAGAAGTGTGGGGACAAGACTATATGTATCTGTGTTAAATAAGAACTCATGCAGCCATTGTACGTGCAGAAATACATAGAGTGACAGTATGCGGCTACGAATTAGACTGTTAATCACATGCAGACTATGTATTATTTTGCATCTCATCTCTTTCATTTGTATGATATGACCTCAAATAGGCTATCTCCGGTGCAACATAACAGTCTCTGTACCCCTGGGCTCAGCACTCAGACTGATCAATATGTGAGATCCTGCCTGAAAGTCACCTTCAGCAAACAGGAGGAGGGGGTAATGTGCTGTGTTATGTGAGAGCTAGAAAACTATGTGCACAAAAATGGCATGTGTGTTATTTGGCCTGTCTAGTAGACTCACTTTGCTGTCATCAATGCAATTGTGAACAATTTCTATTCTCTACAGAATACATGTTGGGACCCACTGTCTTGGTTTCAATTGCCCTTGCAGTGCAACCTGTGCTTTACGTCTTATATTATTACAATTGACAATTGTAATTATGTGCATTACACTAGTAATAGTATAAAATTACAATATACTCATAGTACACAACCATTTTAATAAAACAATCAGCACAAGTTATTGCTTAATTGTGTTCAAAGTCCTGGGTCTCAGTGCTGAGGACGCAATGATGTCACTACAGTGCACCCTGTGTGCTGAGCAGTGAAGAAGGTCAGAAGATGCTGAGGAGACCAGAGCATCGAGGTAACAGGGAGAGGTGAATATTTAATTCATTTTTTATGTATGGAGCACTATATGGGGCTCATCATACTGAATGGAGCAATATATGGGTGGCATGACTCGGTTGTCGGGTGACCCAGGACCAGGGGCTGTTACAATGTCCCTAACACTAGTGGGCACCCTATCTCACCCTATTTCCCAGGTTACTTCTTAAGATAAAGATGCTGGGGCCACCAACCTAGCCTTATCTCCTGTATCCGCCCTCCTTCTGTTCCCACCCACCTCCCAGGGAAGAGTGGAGCAACCATGCGCCACAGTACACTAACCAGATGAAGAAGGCAACACGTACAAGAGCTTCTGAAAATATCAACCATACAAATATTTACTCACATATAACAGAGGAATGCATAGGGGAGTGGAAGATGGGGAAAAACCAAAGTAAGAGGAGGAAAGGGAATTATAACACTTACAAACCAAAGCAACAGATTAATCCACCAAACTTCATATCATATAACCACCAAACAACTCTCCTCCAAGCCACGCAGCATAAGCTAGCTCTGACGATGTGTTTCAGTCAGAATCTAGATTATATAGGGGATAGGAGTGGCCAACCGTGCTTAGTTGAGAGTTCAGACTTCCAGAGCTCCCAACATGGCCGATTAACCCCGGTACTGCCAAAATAAATTTTCATAATTTAAAAAGAAGGTGACGTGCTTCTTTTCAGCACAGGAGTAGGAGTAATCAGATGCTGCGGCCTTCTGCCTCCTCTCTGTTGCAGTAACCTCATGACAGTGGGTCTCATTATACTGTATGGAGCAATATATAGGGCCATCATACTATATGGAGCACTATGTAGGGCCCATTATACTATATAGAGCACCATGTGGGGCCCATTATACTGATTGAAGCAATATATGAGGCTCATTATACTAGACTATGTGATTCCCATAATACTATATGGAGGATTATGTGGTGCCCATAATACTGTATGGATGACTGTGTGGTGCCCATAATAATGTATGGAAAACTATGTGGTGCCAATAATACTGTATGGAGGACTACGTGGTGCCTATAATAATGTATGGAAGACTATGTGGTGCCTATAATACTGTATGGTGGGCTATGTGATGCCAATAGTACTGTATATAGGTCTATGTGGTACATATTATACTGTATGGAGCACTATATTAGGCCTCTAATATGGAGGACTATGTTGCGCCCATAATACTGTATGGAGGACGGGTTTTTTTGGAGGAGGGGTGGGGGGAGGCAACTAGAACTTCTGCTTTAGGGCCCCATTATTTCTATGTATGCCCCTGGCTACTTGCTGCAGTTTTAATAAAATAACTGTTTTATTTGTTAAAGAGTTACTAGTTCTCTGAATGCTGAACGTGCCATCCACACCACTGATTGACAGCTTTCTGTGTGAACTAGGCATAGGCAGAAATCTTCCAATCAGTGGTGATGAATATGGATCACTAAATTGCAGCAGTAACTCTCTAGTGATAATCTCCTGCTGATAAAACCATGGCTATCAAAGTTACAGCAAACAGCCCAGTAAGGGCTATATCACTTGAATTGGGATCTCTATTTCTACATGTTAATCTAATATTAGGTGGGCAAAAGCCTGTGACAATTTGACTTTTAATATACACTTTAAAATGTCTGCAGCATAAACCACTGCAGAAAAATCTTGTCCAAAACTATTTGGTAGCCAAACTGTACATTTGTCCCTCCTACATACATGCTGTCCTTGGATGCAAGCACCAGCCATTCAAGTTACTCCAATAAATAACATCTTATTGATATCCTGTTGCAAGTTGCAGATGGCTGTGTTTCTGATGTTGTCTGCCTGCATTCTCCTGTGGCAAAATGGCTGTGTGAAAAGCTCCAAGTCCTGGTCCCTGCAACTCCCAAATGGCAAACGTCCAGTGATTCAGTGAATCTGCCCATGTCAGTGTCTTACCATGCCTGTTAGCTGCTCTGATTTCTAAGGAACCATCCATCCATGACAACTGTAGGAGCTGGAAACGCCATACTTTCAGAAGAAACCCATTAAATTTACAATTGAAACCAATTCTGAAAAAAGTAAATCAATTGAAATACCTGTCGATTACAAATACTGAGTTTCAATACAGTAAAATTCTCTTTATCTGGCATTATATGGTACAGAAACTGGTATTTCACAATGATAATAGACAGAGCAAAGAACAAAATTCTTTCAATTTGATGACTAAATGATGTATAAGTAAAAAATGTCACAATCACAGATTGATGCACCCCAGCAGCTAAGAAACTGTTATCTATTCTCTCAGTTATGGTTTCTCGTTAATTTTGCAATTTAGGCTTGATCCAGGGTTTTGATCTTTGTTACTCTTTCTAGAAAAACAAGTTATTGAAATGGGGTGGATGGAAATCAAGTTGCAAAAATAAAGTACGGTAATTTTTTTTCTTCTTGTTGGGAAACTAATTTGATTTAAACCCTCCAAACCTATTCTACATTTGAGAAATTGTGGTGCTAATCCTTAAGCCATAGCTACAGTATATACGTGGTCGCTAGTCTGTCCATCTTGTCCTTCACTTCATAACTCATGACTTTCCAATCTTTGTTCTGAATGGGTGCCACTAAAAACTACACTCCGACCTTGACTTTGTTATGGATGAATGGTGTTATTAGCTACATATTGACTTGTACTGCCAATTGAAATTCCAGCCATTGAGGACTGAAGGTTCACCCCCTACCACTACTGAATTATGTTTGTTATTTAAAAAAATGATTACACTCGAAATAAAAAAAGTAAAAAAAAATCATATAACTACAGGGTGGGCCATTTGTATGGATACACCTGAATAAAATAGGAATGGTTCGTGACATCAACTTCCTGTTTGTGGCACATTAGTATATGGGAGGGGGGAAACTTTTCAATATCGGTGGTGACCATGGTGGCCATTTTGACGTTGACCATTTTGGATCCAACTTTATTTTTTCCAATGGGAAGATGTGACACATCAAACTTATTGAGAATTTCACAAGAAAAACAATGGTGTGCTTGCGGAGTGCCCCACAGGGCCTTAGATTACTCGGTACCGGGCCGGTCAGGTTCTTTAAAGGGGATGCCATGGTGGCAGTGACCTGGTCCGTGGCCCTGGGCGTCCAGTAAGAAATAGAGGATAATTATGTGATGTTTGGTCGTGATGCCACCTGTGGTGTTCGGCAATGGGCGGCCGACGCTGCGGTTTTGGTCCACTGGGGACCAGATGGTGACGCAGCAAAGATGGTTCAGCTCCCCACAGGTAGAGCGGGGCCCCAGGGCAAATATATTTCATTGATCAGATGGTGGTGAAGGTTGGGGTGCAGAGGAAAAGTGAAGGACACAGAGAGGTACAGTTTTCTTTACCTTTTTCTTGAACGTAAATGCAATCTGCGGTACTACATACAGATGATGGATTGAGTCCGGCTTGCCTGGAGGCATTCAGGGGATTCAGCCTGCCAGGTGGGGTTAGGGACCTTCCTTCTGCACTCTGTTTTAGGGTCCCTGCTGCTTGTAGCTAAGCTGCGGCCCTCTCCTGTGTGATGATTGCTAACCTGTATGGCAGACAGCATGAGCCTATATCACGGGCACTGTCCTTTTCACTGTCAGCCCCGGCTCTTGGTCTGTTGCCATGACTTCAGGTGTTCAGTGTGGCCAAGGAACTTGCAGTCCCCTGCACTCCAGATTCGTCTGTCAGGGTGTACAGCTCCTGCCCAGCAAAGGACTCTGGCGTCCCTTTTTATCAGCTCTTCGCTCTGGGGTCAACTATATGCAATTTTAGTTCCCCGGAGCCCTTTGTCTGTCCCTTCCCTCCCCACAGACCAACTCCAACTTTCTTGTCATGAGCTCCAACTGCCCCTGTTTCCATGACAACTCTCTTGTTTACTCTCTCAGCTGACTTCTTACTGACTCACTAACCCCACCTGCTGGCCTGAATTTGTAGGGAAGCTCCCCTTTCTGGCCTGCAGCATGAATTGTCATGTACACTGAGTAATGTGGTACTGGCGGTACTTGGTACATCGCGAGTATTTCACTACTCACCTCGCACTATTCGGTTCTCCCGCCCAGCAGTTGCCAATCACAGTAATGCCGCACTCTTCTTGGTTGTGGGCAGCATTACTATAATCGACTGGCCGCCCAGCGTCCTATGAGTCATCATAGCCTGGCACTAACCCTGCCGCCGCCATTTTTCTGCACAGTGCATGCAGAACACAGCTAGTGTAGGGAGAGTGTGAGCAGCTGCTAAGGAGAGTTGTGCTTTTTGGTGCAAATCATCCAGAAATCCTCTGTGAAACCCAAAAGCTCTTTTAGAGCTGAAAGTATGAGGTCAGTGACCCTTTTCCCAGCTTTTTTTGAGGTCACATTTGCCCCTCAGGGCAGTTTTTTTTTGTGGTGTTGCGGTGCTGTGTTCACATAATCACAGCGAATACTATGCACGCACGGTACTGCACAACTGACACGCAGCCAGCACCGCTGTCTTGTGTGGTGTCTGGGTTGCGTATTTTTGCCTTAAACCTCAGGAGTCAGGGCAGTTTTTTGTGCAGTTGCGGTGCTGTGTTCACATTGAATAGTACGCACGCTCGGTACTGCACAACTGACACGCAGCCAGCACCGCTGTCTTGTGTGGTGTCTGGGCTGTGTATTCTTGCCTTTAACCTCAGGGCAATTTATTTGTGCAGTTGCGGTGCTGTGTTCACAGCGAATAGTACGCACGCACGGTACTGCACAACTGACACGCAGCCAGCACCGCTGTCTTGTGTGGTTACTGGGGTGCATAATCTCACCTTAAACCTCAGGGCAATTTTTTTCTGCTGCTGTGGTGCAGTACTGCTTTGTAAAACACAAAGCAGTACTAGGCTGTAACCTAACCTTCCACAAAGCACTAACTGCTCCTTGTTCCCCAATATCTGCATCTGAACATTTGCAACTATGGCAGAGAAATCCAAAATTCCTAAAAAGGCTGTTGTGAAGGGACAGTAACATGGACGTGGGGTCGTTGGTGCCCAACAAGGCACAGAGTCTGGGAAATCGAAGGTTGATGCATCTAGGTTCCTGGCGAAATTTCCCGGTCTGGAACATAAACGGGCCTGGAAGCCAGAAGAACAAGAGGAGATACTCTCTTGGATGGCTGATAAGTAGTGTTGAGCATTCCGATACCGCAAGTATCGGGTATCGGCCGATATTCACTGTATCGGAGTTCCGATACTGAGTTCCGATACTTTTTCCATATCGAATACCAGAATCGGAAGTTCCCATAATGCTATGAGCCCGCTCGATTTGATTCAGCCAATGGGAATCCTCAGAAGTGTGGGCACATCCTGTTAGGCATGTAGGCATGTTATCTATTGGCATGGCTGTGATTGGCTGCTGAAATGATGTCATGATGCACTATAAAAGCCGCTGCCGCCATTTCTGTTCACTCTGCTGTGAATTCAGTTAGGGACAGGCTGCTGTTGAAGACTGTGAGGGACAGTTAGAAATAGCGATTACCAAAAAAATATTGTGCTTTACCCAGGCTACATAAACCACCACTGTAGCTTTCTTTTGCCTAGCAGCAGTGTTCACAGCTGTCTGCAAGGGCTGTGTGAGTGCAGCTCACACTGGTAGTGGGTCCTTCAGCCACGTCTGGTTGTAGGCCGCCCAGCGTGCGTCACTGCTGCCTCATACATATTTTTCTCTTATTGCTGCTTATTTTTCATAAATTCTATCTAGTGTGCTTCCATCCATATCCATATATGTTGGTTGCAAACTCTAGTAGTAGACAGCAGAGCCTTTCTGCAGCCTTTCAGTGCTAGTGCGCACTTATCTGCACTGTTCACGGCTGTCTGAGAGGTCTCTGACTGTGTGTGAGTGCAGCTCACTCTGAGTAGTGTGTCCTGCAGCTAAGTCTGGTTGTAGGCCGCTCAGCATGCGTCACTGCCTCACACATATTTTTATTTTATAGCAGCTCATTTTTTATTCTCCTACTAGTGTGCATCCATCCGTATCCATATACGGTGGTTGCAAACACTATAGGAGTAGACAGCGGAGCCTTTCTGCAGCCTTTCAGTGCTAGTGCCCACTTATCTGCACTGTTCACGGCTGTCTGAGAGGTCTCTGTGTGTGAGTGCAGCTCATGCTGAGTAGTGTGTCCTGCAGCTACGTCTGTAGGCCGCTCAGCGTGCGTCACTGCCTCACACATATTTTTCTTTTATTGCAGCTCATTTTTTATTCACCTATTAGTGTGCATCCATCCGTATCCATCTACATTGGTTGGTTGCAAACACTATGTAGAAGTAGATACAGGAGCCTTTTTTCTGGCTTGTGCCCTTCAGCTGCAGACAGATTAGTATTACCCAATTGTTTTGGAGCCTCATCTTTTGCATTGTAGGTTACCTTTTTGGAGCTATTACAATATAGCTCCAAAAAGTTTGTGATACTATCACTTTCAAATCTTTGGTCACATCCTTTTAGTTTTTTTTAAAAAACAAAAACAAAATAAAGTTCACCAAACACTACATTTGACAGTTGTGTAGGCCACGTTAGCTCATATTAAAGTGTAGTCCACAGACACACTTCATAAAATTAGTGTTTCTTATACCTGTTACCAGCTGTTCAGGAATAAGCACATTAAGCCCCCCTTTGTACTTTTCTGCCTATCTTTATCAGTCTAGCAAGATGAAGAAGGCAGGGAGTAAAGCACGTGGGCGTGGGCGTGGAGTTTCAGCAGGGAGAGCACGTGGGGATTCTGCAGGGAGAGGACGTGGGGATTCTGTGCCTGCTGCGGGCACCAGTGAGTCAGCATCCCCCACTTTTAGCACTCAACAGTCCTTTATGCGCAGCTTTCTAGGACCTCGCCGTACCCCACTGCTGTGGGAGGAACAAATTGAAGCCGTTGTCGGATAGATGGCAGCTAACGCATCGACTTCAATGACTTCCACATCCTCTCAGGGCCCGAGCACCGAAGAACAACCATCTGTCACTTCACCACCTGCCAAAGTGCCCAGGCAGTCAGAGAGCCCTGGACAGGAGCCATCACAGTCTCTACTTCTGTTCTCTGAATCTGTTGGCTTGGAAAGAGGGGGCCAGCCAAGCAGCATTCAAGAATGTGAAGAAGAGGGAGTATGCAGTGATGCGCAACTTCTTTGTCCCTCGGAATCTGAAGAGGCGGGTGGGCCAGTGCCTATGGTCAGCACACCTCAGTACGCATCAGATGATGACGAGACTCAGGTGCCACTTTCTGGTGCGTACGGTGCTGGCGAGACAACCCAGGAGAAGCAGGTGTTTGAAGAGGGGAGTGTAGATGATGAGGTCCATGACCCATCATGGCGTGAGGAAGAGGAAAGTGGTGGGAGCAGCTCTGAGGAAGAGATTCCCAGAACGGCCAAAACTGGAGGGTGAGGGATGGGGCAGACTTGGTTGCCTGTAGCCTCCACTTCGGCACCCGTTAGGAGCATTCCTCTTTCAAAAGGCAAAATGGGTGCTCCCAAGACTTGCAGTGCGTGGTTCTTTTTTGACACAGTTGCAGATGACATTTGCTTTGTCAAATGCAAGCTGTGTCATCAGAAAGTCAAAAGAGGGAAAAATGTCAGCAACCTCAATACCACAAATATGTGGAAACATGTGCGGGCCATGCACGAGGTGGAGTTACACAGACACACTGAAGACGTAGGCCAACGTACAGCACCACCTACCACCTCTTTAGCTCGTGTTGGGGCCTTTTCCTCCAGCTCACACACAGCTGGTTCGGCTTCCTCACAGGATCGCCAAGGAAGAACCTCTGGCACTGTTGTCCGGAGACCCAGTGACATTCCACCCACAGCACCTCGTTTCCAGTCATCCTCACACTCCCAGGCCACTCTACAGCCATCGGTAGCACAGGCATGGGATAAAAGGCAGCCATACTTGGCAAACCATCCCCGAGCACAGGCTCTGAATGCTGGCATTGCCAAACTACTGGCACTTGAAATGCTCTCATTCAGGCTGGTGGAGACTGACACCTTCCGGGACTTCATGGCATTGGCAGTCCCACAATACACCGTGCCCAGCCGCTTTTATTTCAGCAGGCGAGCCGTCCCTGCCCTGCAAAAACATGTGGAGGGAAAAATAAAACATGCGCTACTAAATGCCGTCAGTAGCAAGGTCCACCTGACCACCGATGCGTGGACCAGTAACGATGGACATGGATGATACCTTTCCCTCACTGCCCATTGGGTCAATGTTGTGGAGCCGGGTACAGATCTGGAGAGTGGCGCTGTACGTGTTCTGCCAACTCCACGGTGTTGTGAGTTCATTTTTCCCTTCACCATTGAGGTCTGATGAACTCCCTCCTCTGGTGAAGGAAGGTAGCGAGACTGATTACCAAACACCTGGGCAGCTAGATGATAACTGGGTGGCTGGAATTGAGGACTGGATATAAGGCTGCCGACGCCCTTCTTCCTGGCTGGTGATTTTCCTGCTGGATTCTTGGAGACCAGTCTGATTCCTGCGTCTCAAAGCTAAGTTTTTCTGCTCTGCTTTGTACTCTTCAGTTTTGTATTTGTTTTGCCTTGTTTTTTGGGAGTTCTGCCATCCCTGGCCGGGGGTGAGCTGAATTCCATTTTTGTCTCTGATCTGTTGATCTTTTGCTCTGTCTTCAGAATATACCTGAGTGTTGATATAGTCTTTTGAAGCCTAGCGACTTCAGGGCCTGTTTTTCCTATCAGTCGGTTGGCTCATTTTGATAGGGTTTTTGCGGATGGCAGACAGCAGCTTTCCTATCCTGTCCTATGTAGTTAGCTTGGGCCCCATCATTTGCTCAACCTATCTTTCTGTGTTAGTGTTTTCATCTTGCTTCACCGTCATTATATGTTGGGGGCTGCCTATTGCTTTGGGGTCTGCTCTGGGGCAGTTTAGTTTTTCCCCTTTCTGTCTTTAGGCTATGTAGCTCTCCGACTGTGATCGAGGGGTCTAGGGCACCGTAGGAACCCCCCACGGCTACTGCTAGCTGTTGTGGATAGGTTCAGGGGTCTGCAATGCGATAGCTGCCAACCTCTCTGGTTTTTCTGGACTTAGCTGGTATTTTGTTTTTTCCTCCTTCGGTGACTCATCATAACACCACGGATTGCAGGAATCCAGTCTGTACACATTGACTCCTCCTCCTACTCAAGTTCCTCAGAAACAGCGCAGCAGGAGCCTGTTACGAACGATATGAGCACAGCCGTGGCCAAATGTCAACAGGCCGTACTTAAATTAATTTCTTTGGGGAATCGAAGCCACACAGCGCAGGAGCTCTGGAATGCCATCAAGCAGGAGAGCGACGTGTGGTTTGTGCCAGCGACTCTCCAGCCGGGCTTGGTAGTTTGTGACAATGGCCGAAATCTGGTGGCAGCTCTTGGCCTAAGCAACCTCACTCACATCCCATGTCTGGCACATGTGCTGAACCTGGTCGTGCAGAGCTTTCTGAGGGACTATCCGGATCTTGATGCACTGCTTCCCAAGGTCCGCATAGAGTGCGCTCACTTGCGGCGTTCCAGCACGGCAAGATCGCGCCTTGCTCCTCTGCAACGCCGATTACGCCTTCCGGAACATCGCATCATATGTGACCTACCCACCAGGTGGAATTCAACGTTACATATGTTGGAGCGGTTGTGTGAGCAGCAGGCAGCAGTCATGGAGTACCAGCTGCATCAGGCGCAAACAAGTTGCACTGTGCGCCGGCCACACTTCAGCACCACTGAGTGGGCCTCTATGAAGGACATCTTCCTCGTTTTGCGTGCCGTCGATGATTCCACGCGGATGGCGAATGCAGATGATGCACTAGTCAGCATGACTGTCCCCCTTATCTGCCTGCTTCAAAAAACACTGCAAGCACTAAAGGAGGAGGTTTTGGAAGAGGTGGAGGATGAGGCGTCCCAAATGCCATCTGCTTCTGGACAGTCTGCGCTACATGGTTCCTCACAAAGGCAAAGGCAGGGGACACTTTGTGAGGAGGATGCGGAGGAGTCGATGGAGGAGGAAGACATCTCTCCAGAGGAGGGAGGTACACAATGCTCTAGTCGGCATGTACAGCGAGGGTGGGGTGATGCAGAGCAGGCAGAGATCACACCTCAAGCAGGGGACAGCGTTTCTTTGGCAGTCGGGAGTCTGCAACACATGGTTGATTTCATGCTGCAGTGCCTGAGAAACGACCGCCGCATCGCCCACATTCTCAACATGACTGTTTATTGGGTGTACACCCTCCTAGATCCTCGCTACCGGGACAACTTACAAAGCCTCATACCACCGTTGAACCGGGAGCGTAAACTGCGGGAGTACCAAGACACACTGGTACAGTCCATCATGTTTTCCATTCCACCCGACAGCAGTGGTGCTAGTGCTTTACAAAACAGCTCTGTGCGTCGAGGCAGTGGAGGAAACTCGGCACAAAGAGGGAGCAGAGGCAGCGCCTCAGCACAAGGCAAGACCACTATGGCCCAAATGTGGCAAAGTTTTGTGTGTCCGCCACAATTGTCTACACCATCACAGACGGCTCCAGTCAGCAGGAGGCAACGTTTCCGTCAGATGGTGACAGACTACATGTCTTGCCCTGTCAGTGTACTCCCAGATGGCTCTTCCCCCTTCAATTTTTGGGTCTTTAAGCTGGATACATGGCCAGAGCTTAGCCAGTATGCATTGGAGGTGCTGGCTTGCCCTGCTGCCAGTGTATTATCGGAACGCGTCTTTAGTGCCGCAGGTGGTGTACTAACAGACCGTCACACGCGACTATCTTCCGATAACGTTGACCGGCTTACTTTTCTGAAAATGAACAAGGCCTGGATCTCACCAGAATTTGCCAGTCCTCTTCTCGAATAAATAATTGGTTGGCAACAGTATCCAGGTCTACTGTTGTGTTCATGTTTCTACCACCTGAACTATAATCCCTGGGCTTCAACACAGCCAGTTGTCGCACAGAGAAAAACACTAGCTCCTGTGTTAGTGGGGTTCAGTAATGCCAGCTGCTCCCCTGCTGTGTGGACGGCAAAGTCTCCTGCTCCATCCACCTTCACACTACTACTGATTTATAACCGTGCTCCACTTAGGCCTCTTGCTCCACTGTCTCTAGTTTTTCCCCTGGCCTCCAACCCCGCCAGTTGCTGCTCAGAAGTGGCGTCTGCACAATCCACACTTGTTCCTGTGTTACTGGGGCTCAGTCACGTCAGTTGATCCCCTGATGTGTGTCCGGCAATGTCTCCTGCTCTGTCCACATTCCCATTACTAGTAGTGTGAATGAGGACAGAGCAGGAGACCTTGCCGGACACACATCAGGGGATCAACTGACGTGACTGAGCCCCAGTAACACAGGAACAAGTGTGGATTGTGCAGACGCCAGTTCAGAGCTGTAACTGGCGGGGTTGGAGGCCAGGGGAAATACTAGAGACTGTGGAGCCAGAGGCCATAGTGGAGCAAGGTTACAATCAGTAGTAGTCTACAACCTCTATAAAACCTGCTGCAAGTTGGCCTCCGCCTGCTGCATGATTGATCCTGGCTCCAACAACGTCAGTTGGTGTTCAGAAGTGCCTTCTTCACAGAGCAAAACACACTAGCTCCTGTGTTAGTGGGGTTCAGTAACGTCAGCTGTTCCCCTGCTGTGTGGACGGCAATGTCTCCTGCTGCCTCCACATGCCAAAACCATCAGGCCTCAGCCTGCTCCATGCTTCATTCTGGGCTCCAACAACGCCAGTTGGTGTTCAGAAGTGCCGTCTTCACACTAGCTCCTGTATTAGTGGGGTTCAGTAACGTCAGCTGCTCCCCTGCTGTGTGGACGGCAATGTCTCCTGCTGCCTCTACATGCCAAAACCATCAGGCCTCAGCCTGCTCCATGCTTCATCCTGGGCTCCAACAACGCCAGTTGGTGTTCAGAAGTGCTGTCTTCACAGAGCAAAACACACTAGCCCCTGTATTAGTGGGGTTCAGTAACGTCAGCTGTTCCCCTGCTGTGTGGACGGCAATGTCTCCTGCTGCCTCCACATGCCAAAACCATCAGGCCTCAGCCTGCTCCATGCTTCATCCTGGGCTCCAACAACGCCAGTTGGTGTTCAGAAGTGCCGTCTTCACCGAGCAAAACACACTAGCTCCTGTGTTAGTGGGGTTCAGTAACGTCAGCTGTTCCCCTGCTGTGTGGACGGCAATGTCTCCTGCTGCCTCCACATGCCAAAACCATTAGGCCTCAGCCTGCTCCATGCTTCATCCTGGGCTCCAACAACACCAGTTGGTGTTCAGAAGTGCCGTCTTCACAGAACAAAACACACTAGCTCCTGTGTTAGTGGGGTTCAGTAACGTCAGCTGTTCCCCTGCTGTGTGGACGGCAATGTGTCCTGCTGCCTCCACATGCCAAAACCATCAGGCCTCAGCCTGCTCCATGCTTCATCCTGGGCTCCAACAACGCCAGTTGGTGTTCAGATGTGCCATCTTCACAGAGCAAAACACACTATCTCCGGTGTTAGTGGGGTTCATTAACGTCAGCTGTTCCCCTGCTGTGTGGACGGCAATGTCTCCTGCTGCCTCCACATGCCAAAACCATCAGGCCTCAGCCTGCTCCATGCTTCATCCTGGGCTCCAACAACGCCAGTTGGTGTTCAGAAGTGCCGTCTTCACACTAGCTCCTGTGTTAGTGGGGTTCAGTAACGTCAGCTGTTCCCCTGCTGTGTGGATGGCAATGTCTCCTGCTGCCTCCACATGCCAAAACCATCAGGCCTCAGCCTGATCCATGCTTCATCCTGGGCTCCAACAACGCCAGTTGGTGTTCAGATGTGCCATCTTCACAGAGCAAAACACACTATCTCCGGTGTTAGTGGGGTTCATTAACGTCAGCTGTTCCCCTGCTGTGTGGACTGCAATGTCTCCTGCTGCCTCCACATGCCAAAACCATCAGGCCTCAGCCTGCTCCATGCTTCATCCTGGGCTCCAACAACGCCAGTTGGTGTTCAGAAGTGTCGTGTTCACAAAGCAAAACACACTAGCTCCGTTGTTAGTGGGGTTCAGTAACGTCAGCTGTTCCCCTGCTGTGTGGACGGCAATGTCTCCTGCTGCCTCCACATGCCAAAACCATCAGGCCTCAGCCTGCTCCATGCTTCATCCTGGGCTCCAACAACGCCAGTTGGTGTTCAGAAGTGCCGTCTTTACCTAGCAAAACACACTAGCTCCTGTGTTAGTGGGGTTCAGTAACGTCAGCTGTTCCCCTGCTGTGTGGACGGCAATGTCTCCTGCTGCCTCCACATGCCAAAACCATCAGGCCTCAGCCTGCTCCATGCTTCATCCTGGGCTCCAACAACACCAGTTGGTGTTCAGAAGTGCGGTCTTCACAGAGCAAAACACACTAGTTCTGTTGTTAGTGGGGTTCAGTAACGTCAGCTGTTCTCCTGCTGTGTGAACAGCAATGTCTCCTGCTGCCTCCACATGCCAAAACCATCAGGCCTCAGCCTGCTACATGATTCATCCTGGGCTCCAGCAATGCCAGTTGGTGTTCAGAAGTGCCGTCTTCACAGAGCAAAACACATTAGCTCCTGTGTTAGTGGGGTTCAGTAACGTCAGCTGTTCCCCTGCTGTGTGGACGGCAATGTCTCCTGCTGCCTCCACATGCCAAAACCATCAGGCCTCAGCCTGCTCCATGCTTCATCCTGGGCTCCAACAATGCCAGTTGGTTTTCAGAAGTGCCGTCTTCACAGAGCAAAACACACTAGCTCCTGTGTTAGTGGGGTTCAGTAACGTCAGCTGTTCCCCTGCTGTGTGGATGGCAAAGTCTCCTGCTGCCTACACAGTCACACTACTACTGATTTTTAACCATGCTTCACTTAGGCCTCTGGCTCCACTGTCTCTAGTATTTCCCCTGGCCTCCAACCCCGCCAGTTGCTGCTCTGAAGTGGCATCTGCACTATCCACACTTGTTCCTGTTTTACTGGTGCTCAGTCACGTCAGTGGATCCCCTGATGTGTGTCCGGCAATGTCTCCAGCTCTGTCCACATTCCCATTACTAGTACTGGGAATGTGGACAGAGCAGGAGACCTTGCCGGACACACATCAGGGGATCCACTAACGTGACTGAGCCCCTGTAGCCCAGGAACAAGTGTGGATTGTGCAGCAACTGGCAGGGTTGGAGGCCAGGGGAAATACTAGAGACAGTAGAGCCAGAGGCCTAAGTGGAGGACAGTTACAATCAGTAGTTGTGTACAACTGATATAAAACTTGCTTCAAGTAGGCCTCAGCCTGCTCCATGATTGATCCTGGGCTTCAACACAGCCAGTTGTTGCTTGGAAGTGTCGTCCGTACAGATAGAAACACTCGCTCCTGTGTCAGTGGGGTTCAGTATCGCCAGCTTCTCCCCTGCTGTGTGGATGGCAAAGTCTCCTGCTGCCTCCAAAATCACACTACATCTTATTTTCTACTTGCTCCAAGTAGGCCTCAGCCTGCTCCGTGATTGATCCTGGGCTTCAACACAGCCAGTTGTTGCTTGGAAGTGCCATCCGCACAGATAGAAACACTCGCTCCTGTGTCAGTGGGGTTCAGTAACGCCAGCTGCTCCCCTGCTGTGTGGATGGCAAAGTCTCCTCCTGCCTCCAAAATCACACTACATCTTATTTTCTACTTGCTCCAAGTAGGCCTCAGCCTGCTCCATGATTGATCCTGGGCTTCAACACAGCCAGTTGTTGCTTGGAAGTGCCGTCCGCACAGATAGAAACACTCGCTCCTGTGTCAGTGGGGTTTAGTAACGCCAACTGCTCCCCTGCTGTGTGGATGTCAAAGTCTCCTGCTGCCTCCAAAATCACACTACATCTTATTTTCTACTTGCTTCAAGTTGGCCTCAGCCTGCTCCGTGATTGATCCTGGGCTTCAACACAGCCAGTTGTTGCTTGGAAGTGCCGTCCGCACAGATAGAAACACTCACTCCTGTGTCAGTGGGGTTCAGTAACGCCAGCTGCTCCCCTGCTGTGTGGATGGCAAAGTCTCCTGCTGCCTTCATAATCACACTACATCTTATTTTCTACTTGCTCCAAGTAGGCCTCAGCCTGCTCCGTGATTGATCCTGGGCTTCAACACAGCCAATTGTTGCTTGGAAGTGCCGTCAGCACAGATAGAAACACTCGCTCCTGTGTCAGTGGGGTTCAGTAATGCCAGATGCTCCCCTGCTGTGTGGATGTCAAAGTCTCCTGCTGCCTCCAAAATCACACTACATCTTATTTTCTACTTGCTCCAAGTTGGCCTTAGCATGCTCTGTGATTGATCCTGGGCTTCAACACAGCCAGTTGTTGCTTGGAAGTGCCGTCCGCACAGAAAGAAACACTCGCTCCTGTGTTAGTGGGGTTCAGTAATGCCTGCTGCTCCCCTGCTGTGTGGATGGCAAAGTCTCTTGCTGCCTCCAAAATCACACTACATCTTATTTTCTACTTGCTCCAAGTAGGCCTCAGCCTGCTGCATGATTGACCCTGGGCTCCAACATCACCAGTTGCTGCTCATAAGTGTCTTTGGCACGGGTACTCCCTCTTGCCCAGCCTGGTTCCAGCGCGCCTGCTGTTTCCGGGTAGTGTCAGCATCACTTTGCCACCAATACGTTGTCCTGTCGTGTTGTGGTCGGGTTAGCTGAGTCTATGGTGCCTGCAGTTTAGGAGATTCCTATGTGGGCTGCGGGTTCTGGTAATAAAGGCTGGTTCTGTAGTGCCAATAGGACAAGCACCCCCTGTTGGACTGTGGGTTTCGGTAACTGCGTCCTGCTCGCGGCCTTGCAACTTTGTTGATTATGGGTACCTTGTGCTACCCAGCCGGGTTCCAGCACCGTCAGCTGGTTCTCGGCAAAGCCTTTGGCCTAGGTGCCTCCTTCTCGGTATCCGAGTTCAAGCAGCGTCTGCTGGTCCTTGGTAGTGCTTTGTAGCACAGGTACCTCCTGCTTAGTAACCGTGTTCCAGCACCATCAGCTGGTCCACGGTTGTGCCATTGGCTCTTGCTCCTTCTGCTGCCCCTCCGGGTTCCAGCACCGTCAGCTGGTTCTCGGCAGTCCCTTTGGCCTAGGTGGTTCCTTTTTGGTATCCGAGTTCAAGCAACGTCTGCTGGTCCTTGGTAGTGCTTTGGAGCACAGGTACCTCCTGCTTAGTAACCGTGTTCCAGCACCATCAGCTGGTCCACGGTTGTGCCGTTGGCTCTTGTTCCTTCTGCTGCCCCTCCAAGTTCCAGCACCGTCAGCTGGTCCTCGCTAGTTTCATTTGCTCTTACAGCTTCTGCTACCCATCTGGGTTCCAGCACCGTAAGCTGGTTCTCGGCAGTGCCTTTTGCCTAGGTGCCTCCTTCTTGGTATCCGAGTTCCAGCAAGTCTGCTGGTCCTTGGTAGTGCTTTGGAGCACAGGTACCTCCTGCTTAGTAACCATGTTCCAGCACCGTCAGCTGGTCCACGGTTGTGCCATTGGCTCTTGTTCCTTCTGCTGCCCCTCCGGGTTCCAGCACCGTCAGCTGGTCCTCGCTAGTTCCATTTGCTATTGTTCCTTCTGCTACCCATCCGGGTTCCAGTACCGTCAGCTGGTTCTCGGCAGATCCTCAACCTTCATGTACCTTCTGCTACTTTTCCAAGTTCAAGCTTGTGGAAATGGTTTTTGATTCTCACTCTGGATCTCCCTGATGACGACCCTGAAGACCACACCGAAGAATACCAAAAAGATGACCCTGAAGAAGATGACCAAGAGGACAAAGAACATGAAGACAACCACCAACATGCAGAACAATAAGAGACAGAAGACCAAGAAGCATAACAACCAAAAGCAGAAGAACATTAAGCGTAAGACTAAAAATCTGAGCAAATGATAGTATCTAGAGTTGAGCGATACCGTCCGATACTTCAAAGTATCGGATCGGAATGGATCGGCCGATCTTAAAAAAAAGTATCGGTATCGCCGATTCCGATACCGGAAGTCCCATTCAAGTCTATGGGACTTCCGGTATCGGAATAAGAAAAATCCTGTTTTTCCCTTGTACAGCCTCTCTGGGGTCTGTACAGGCCTTTCGGGGGGCTGTGCCGGCCTGCCAGGGGGTCTGTGCAGGCTCCGGTGGTCTGTGCCGGCCTGCCGGGGGGCTGTGCAGGCTCCGGTGGTCTGTGCCGGCCTGCCGGGGGGCTGTGCCGGCCTGCCAGGGGGCTGTGCCGGCCTGCCGGGGGGCTGTGCAGGCTCCGGGGGGCTGTGCCGGCCTGCCGGGGGGCTGTGCAGGCTCCGGGGGGCTGTGCCGCTGTGCCGGCCTGCCGGGGGGCTGTGCAGGCTTCGGGGGTCTGTGCAGGCATCGTCCGATGGGACTACAAGTCCCATCGGGCGATGCCTGCTACCATGACAGTGATTGACACATTAGCCAATGATGGGACAGTAGTAGTCCCATCATCCGGCTAATGTGTTGAATGTAAAAAAAAAAAAAAAAAAAAAAATACATGCTACATACATACAACATGCATACTACATACTACATACATGCTACATTCATACTACATACTACATACATGCTACATTCATACTACATATATACTACATGCAACATACATACTACATATATACTACATGCATGCAACATGCATACTACATATATACTACATGCATGCAACATACATACTACATATATACTACATACATACTGCATGCTACATATATACTACATGCAACATACATACTACATATATACTACATACATACTGCATGCTACATACAGTATATACTACATGCATGCAACATGCATACTACATATATACTACATGCAACATACATACTACATATATACTACATACATACTGCATGCTACATATATACTACATGCATGCAACATGCATACTACATATATACTACATGCAACATGCATACTACATATATACTACATGCAACATACATACTACATATATACTACATGCATGCAACATGCATACTACATATATACTACATGCTACATACATACTACATATATACTACATACATACTGCATGCTACATACATACTACATGCTACATACATACCACATACATACTACATACATACTACATGCTACATATATACTACATATATACAACATGCATACTACATACTACATACATGCTACATTCATACTACATACATGCTACATTCATACTACATATATACTACATGCAACATACATACTACATATATATTACATGCATGCAACATGCATACTACATATATACTACATGCATGCAACATACATACTACATATATACTACATACATACTGCATGCTACATATATACTACATGCAACATACATACTACATATATACTACATACATACTGCATGCTACATATATACTACATGCATGCAACATGCATACTACATATATACTACATGCAACATACATACTACATATATACTACATACATACTGCATGCTACATATATACTACATGCATGCAACATGCATACTACATATATACTACATGCAACATACATACTACATATATACTACATACATACTGCATGCTACATATATACTACATGCATGCAACATGCATACTACATATATACTACATGCAACATGCATACTACATATATACTACATGCAACATACATACTACATATATACTACATGCATGCAACATGCATACTACATATATACTACATGCTACATACATACTACATATATACTACATACATACTGCATGCTACATACATACTACATGCTACATACATACCACATACATACTACATACATACTACATGCTACATATATACTACATATATACTACATGCTACATACATACTACATATATGCTACATACATACTACATACATACTACATGCTACATACATACTACATATATACTACATACATACTACATACATACTACATGCATGCTACATACATACTACATGCTACATACATACCACATACATACTACATACATACTACATGCTACATATATACTACATATATACTACATGCATGCTACATACATACTGCATGCTACATGCATGCTACATACATACTACATACATACTACATGCTACATACATACCACATATATACTACATACATACTACATACAATACATTCATACAATACATACATAGACATACAGTACATATAACATAGAGTAACATACTTACCAATACTTGTCACATTGTTCCCCGAAGCCATTGTCTTTTACGGAATAAATATTAACATAACAAACCACAAAAATACTCACCCACGATCCGAAGCAGTCCACGAGTGTGTCCCACGACGATCTTGGGTAGAGAACTGCAGCATCAGCTGTTGCTGCCGTTCTCTACGGGCTGCAGGAATCCAATGACGGAAGGTAGGTATCCTTCCGCACTGTATTCCTCCGCCACTTAAAAAAAAAAAGTCCCTAGTCTCACTTTATGCCATTGCTGCGTGGGAATTTCCCACACAGCAATGGCATAAAGTGAGACTAGGGACTTTTTTTTTTTTAAGTGGCGGAGGAATACAGTGCGGAAGGATACCTACCTTCCGTCATTGGATTCCTGCAGCCCGTAGAGAACGGCAGCAACAGCTGATGCTGCAGTTCTCTACCCAAGATCGTCGTGGGACACACTCGTGGACTGCTTCGGATCGTGGGTGAGTATTTTTGTGGTTTGTTATGTTAATATTTATTCCGTAGACGACAATGGCTTCGGGGAACAATGTGACAAGTATTGGTAAGTATGTTACTCTATGTTATATGTACTGTATGTCTATGTATGTATTGTATGAATGTATTGTATGTAGTATGTATGTAGTATATATGTGGTATGTATGTAGCATGTAGTATGTATGTAGTATGTATGTAGCATGCATGTAGCATGCAGTATGTATGTAGCATGCATGTAGTATATATGTAGTATGTATGTAGCATGTAGTATGTATGTAGTATGTATGTGGTATGTATGTAGCATGTAGTATGTATGTAGCATGCATGTAGTATATATGTAGTATGTATGTAGCATGTAGTATGTATGTAGCATGCATGTAGTATATATGTAGTATGTATGTAGCATGTAGTATGTATGTAGCATGCATGTAGTATATATGTAGTATGTATGTAGCATGTAGTATGTATGTAGTATGTATGTGGTATGTATGTAGCATGTAGTATGTATGTAGCATGCATGTAGTATGTATGTAGTATGTATGTATTATATATGTAGTATGTATGTAGCATGTAGTATGTATGTAGCATGCATGTAGTATGTATGTAGTATGTATGTGGTATGTATGTAGCAGGTAGTATGTATGTAGCATGCATGTAGTATGTATGTAGTATGTATGTAGTATATATGTAGTATGTATGTAGCATGTAGTATGTATGTAGCATGCATGTAGTATATATGTAGTATGTATGTATGTAGTATGTATGTAGTATATATGTAGTATGTATGTAGCATGCATGTAGTATATGTATGTAGTATGTATGTGGTATGTATGTGGTATGTATGTAGTATGTATGTGGTATGTATGTAGTATGTATGTAGCATGTAGTATGTATGTAGCATGCATGTAGTATGTATGTAGTATTTTTTTTTTTAACATTTAACACATTAGCCGGACGATGGGACTACTACTGTCCCATCATTGGCTAATGTGTCAATCACTGTCATGGTAGCAGGCATCGCCAGATGGGACTTGTAGTCCCATCGGACGATGCTTGCACAGACCCCCGGACATCAGCACAGCCCCCCGGCAGGCCGGTACAGACCCCCACAGGGTGCACAGACCACCGGCAGGCCGGCACAGCCCCCCGGCAGGCCGGTACAGACCCCCACAGGGTGCACAGCCCCCCGGCAGGCCGGCACAGCCCCCCGGCAGGCCGGTACAGACCCCGGGCAGTCCACACAGCCCCCCGGCAGGCCGGCACAGCCCCCCGGCAGGCCGGCAGAGACCCCCGGAAGGCCCGAAATGACGGCGCATCATGATGCGCACACACCGCGCATCATGATGACGTCAGGCTGTCAATCAACTGAACTTCCGATTCCGATGCCGACTTCCAATATTGAAAAAATATCGGAAGTCGGTATCGGAATTCCGATACAGCAAGTATCGGCCGATACCCGATACTTACGGTATCGGAATGCTCAACACTAATAGTATCTAAATTATAAGCAGAAGAAGACTAAGCAGTGTATGGGGGTGATTCCGTTCCTCCTCGTGGTGCCCTTGAAAAATGCCTGCTGCCCTTGGAAAATGCCTGCTGCTGCAGGCCAAACTGAACGTGGACAAATCCTGTTGTAAATCTTTTGTGACAGGCAGAACGGAAGATGTAATCTTGAAACTTTTATAGATAACAACTACAGGAATGCCTGTCACAAATAAGAATATGATGAAGAAGAAGAATAGGAAGAAGATGAAGAAGTAGAATATGAAGAAGAATAATAGTTGAATAAGAAGAATATGACGAATGTAAAAAAAATGAATAATAGGAAGAAGGTGAAGAAGAAGAAGAATAAGGTGAAGAAGAAGTTGATGAAAAAGATGCTGCTGCTGAGGATGATGAAGGAGAAAGTGTAGGAGAAGTAAAAAAGAAGGTGTAGAGCATGGAAGTAGTGAAACATACATATCTGACAAAATATAAAAGAGGTTAACATAGTCAATATCTTTGTAACTCCGAACGTCTTTAAAAATCATCACTCGGTCAGGAGTCACAGGAAACATTTGACCCCAACCGTGGTCACTCCGAGGATCTGTTTGATCCATTTCCTTGCATTGCCTCTGGCCTCTCACCGCACGACATTGAAGAGGAACGTGAGGGGGTATCGTCTGTTGAAGATGGCCAAATATTTGAAACCCCACATTCAGAAGAAAGCCACTTTCATCCACGTGATATACCGGGTGAAGAGGTGGAGGCTGATGGTGATGACACACAGTTGCCATCTGGCCAGTCGCCAATATCAACACGGATGGAGAATGACATGGACGACGAGGTGGTTGATGATGAGACCACCAATCCGGACCTGGGCCGTTGGCACGCATAGCCAGCACAGCAGCACAGAGGATGAAGGTGGATACATAGCACCAACAAAGGCACCAAGGGCTACTGGTTTGAGCAGAGTGCGAACTGTGTCAACTGTTGCCAAGAGCAATCCCTCTGTGCCCCAAGTCAAGGCAAGGGTGCATTCAGCCGCTGTCTGGAAATTTTTTTCCGATAGTCCTTCTGAACCAAATGTTGTCATCTGTAGCATTTGCCATAGGAAGCTGAGCAGAGGCCAGGGCAAAGGCAACCAAAGCACCACCAGTATGCGGAAACACATGGCAGTCAAGCACCCATGTCGGTGGGCTGAACAACAGGGTACCAAATCAGTGTCTGTAACTGCGGGTCAAACCACTGCCATGTCGCCTGTGATACGTCCTTTCCAATTTGCTGGGCAGAAAGCAGGTAATCATCATACCTCTTGCTCACAAGCTGCGGTTGCACAGACACAGACCACAACAAACTCATCCACTTTTTTGTCCCAGGAAAGAGTCCAATTGTCCGTGCCCCAGATGTGGGGAAATACCAAGCCACACACCCACAAGCACAAATACTGAACGCGCACATTGCCCAGATGCTAGCCGTGGAGATGTAGCCGTTTAGGCTTGTGGGGACACAGTCTTTCCATGATCTTTTGGCTGTGGCTGCCCCACGATACTCGGTTCCCAGACGGCACTATTTTTCCCGGTGTGCCATCCCCATGTTAAACCAGCACGTCTTAAACAATCCAAGGCTGGTTTCACATTAGCTTTCTTGCGTGCAGCGCATGGAGCGCTATCGAGCACATGCGCCATGCGCCCCTATGATTAACATGGCGGGCACATGGTCTAGCGCTTGCACGCGTTCATCAGCGTTTTTGTGCTCATGCGCTTTTTTCAGGTGTGCTCCTAGACGCTCTAGATGCTACATGTTGCATTTTTTGTTCTGCCCAACCTCGTTAAAAAAACGCATGCGATCGCGTGCGCACGGAATGCGCCAAAATGACACATTACAGTCTATGGGGTCGCAGGCGTGTGCTTAGTCATGCGCACTCTAGCACTTTTGAGCGCAAGCGTATTTTGAGTAAACAATGTCTAGACACTGGTTTAAACCACCTCCTACACAAAGCAACATTGTTTGGAGGGTAGTGTAGATAAAAGAAGGTATTTGCACTGGCAGACCACTAGCTACAGACAGCCTGGAAAACAGAACAGCAGCCATTATTTCTGAGAGAAGCAGCAACTTCAAGAATGTGAGTATTCTGACCCTAATGTCTGCCTGTCCTTTTTTAAATTTATTATGTACTAACGTTTTTTTTTGTATTGCAGCATGTCTTCTTTAGAGGAGTACTCACCGTCCCAGGGTGAGCTGGCCCAAGCAGAGCGTGAAGTAAGTACCTTCCTGACCTACAGTTTGGGTAAGTATTCGCAGCTGCATGTACACATGTGGCAAATTAATTTTTCTTCTTTTTCAGACCTCATCGGCCATGCCAAGTGAGGACGAACAGCAGGAGCAGCCAATCCAAGTGCGGGTGGTGACACGGTCTGTAAGTATCGAATGACTGTGAATGTCACTTTTATTATTTATTTATTTTTTTAACGCTGTCATGTTTTTATCTTTAGTCTTGCTTTTTTTCGGGGGGGGGGGGGCGTGGCTATGCCGTGAACAAGAGAGGACGCTTGTAAGGAGAGCTCCTCATAATCCTGACAGATCCTGGTCCCTAGGCACCCCTCCTGGTGACTCACTTGCAGCTAACTGGACCCCCTTGGACACTGGGACCCCCTAGGCATTCTGTGGCAGGTCGAGAGACGGCTTCTGGGAGCGGGTGGCAGGGGAGATAAGAGCGGGCGGCTGGCTCCCCAAGAGGCGGCGGCCATCTTGGGCGCGCGGCTCAGCTCCTGAGAGCTGCAGCGCCGGCTTCCATTGCTGCACCGCCGCTGGGCAGTGAAGAAAACCGGCTGACAATCTGAGGGAGCGCGCGGTGAGTGCCCTGGAAAAACGGGCCCTGCGTGGTATCCCTCTCCTCCTATCTGCTCACTGTGCCAGCTGGCGCCATTATTAAGGGAGGCTCTGTGCACCCTCCCCCACTGCAGCTGCCTCTGCGGGGCCCCCCCTTCCTCCCTGGGCCATAAAGATCTGAACTGTGCCTAGTTGCCGTCCTTGTGCTCCCTCAGGCGTTCCTCTGCAGCCTGATCCATAATTAACTGTTGCCGGCCCTGTTGTGGTCCCTATCTGCGGTGGGTAATACCTGGATCGCACGCTTAAATTGTTTCATCAGAACACACTGCAGACAATCATGAGCAGACTTAAAGGGTCGGAAGCGGCGGAAAAATTGAAGGAGTTTGCTAGACCTGATCCCGCTGAAAGTGCGCGGCATAATAGGAGCACATCTTCTCAAGTTCAGCGCAAAAATCGCCATTCTGAGGGCGAGGAGGAGATGGAACAGGAGGATTTGTCCCTTAAACAAGCATCTGAGCAGTTGATGCAGGCTATCTCATTGACCAGGACATCCCTGACAAAGAAAATTGAGGATGTTTACACGGAGGTGGGGAGACTCCGTCAGGATATGCAGGCCATGAAGGGACACATTACGGAGGTGGAGACGAGGGTGACCAAGGTGGAAGATACTATTACACCAATGGAGGCTAAATTGACAAAGGTGGCAGGCTCCATGAATGCTTGGAAGCAGAAGGCGGATGACTTAGAAAACAGAATGCTCCGAAATAATATCCGTATTGTTGGACTGCCTGAGCGCTCGGAAGGTCAGCATCCTGAACAGTTTCTGGAGGATTGGCTTAAGACCTCCCTGGGGGATGAATTCTCCTTAATGTTCACCGTTGAAAGAGCTCACAGAGTCCCTACAAGACTCCTGCCTCCGGAGGCCCCACCTCGACCATTCCTGGCACGCCTGCTCAACTGCAAGGACAAAATACCATTTTGCGTCTTGCACGCCTGAAAAGTGCTGTTGTTTCCATTTTTCTGGATTTCTCCGCGGAGCTGCAGAAGCAGCGGGCACAGTTCTTCGAGGTCAAGAAGCGACTCAGAGATAGGAACAGTGTATATTCGATGGTATATCCGGCCCGGCTCTGAGTTGTCCATGAGGGTTCCTCCGTATTTTTTACAGATCCGGCGGAGGCGACTGAGTGGCTGCGGTCCCATGGGGGATCCCCTGCGAAGGAGTCCTAATGTGGCGGCTGTTACTTCAGATTTTCTCAATTGACGGTCTAATTGGAGCTCTCCCGGCAAGTTCCCAGTTGCCAGCTATACCGGACGCTGTACTCAGTGATGGTATCCCCTTGTTTAATTTTTGATGAGGGCGTAGGACTGTACGCCTATGTTACTAGGTTCCTGTTTTTCTTTTTCAAAAGTTTTAATTTTTATAGTTGTTTAGATGGAGGCCGCAGCCGACGCCAAATTCTGTTATCTGTGTGGGCTCTCTGCACCTGGTTCGGGCACCATTATGCACCATATCCAGATGTGGGGGAATGGGTTCTGAGCTGATTTGTATGACCTGGAATGTAAGAGGCAAAAAAAACCCCTCGAAAGAAAATTAAGGTGTTCTCACAAATCAGACATCACTGTCCTCACATTGTGGCTCTGGTAGAGACGCACCTGACCATCGATACGGTTTGGTGGGTACAGAAACCGTAGGTGCAATGGTTTATACATGCTTTTCACACCAGCTACTCAAGGGGAGTGTCACTGTTAATTCATAAGGATGTTCGGTGGGAAGCCAGGGAGGCCCGGAAAGACCCCGAGGGACGATTTGTGTTCGTGCATGCGCTGATTAACTCTCAGAAATATGTAATTCTTTGTATTTATAATCCCCCTCCGGCCAATATATCAATCCTTCAGAAGGCATTGAGCTTTGCTTTAAATTACCCAGATGCACATGTCATCTGTATCGGAGATTTCAATTTGGTCATGAATAGCCATCTTGATAAATTGAGACTGGGCTATGGAATACAGGTTGGGGTCCCCCTCCGGGCACATTCCAACTGTCACAATTCATGACGGTTAGTGGGTGGCTAGATCTATGGAGGATGCGCCATCCAGAGACGAGGGAATATACTTGCCACTCCTCCACTAGGCGCTTTCTGTCTCGCATAGACTACATTTTTGGGTCCAACAGTTTGGCGGCGTGGGTGGATGATATTAAACATGGAAGCAGGGGGATTTCGAGTCATAGTCCAATTATTCTCAAGCTTAAATACGGGCCATTGACTAATGGGATAGTATGAAAGCTGAATCCTTTTTGGCTGAAGTTGATAACACCCCCTGATAGAACGATAGATCAGTTACGTTTCTTCGTCTTGTCTTACCCCGAACCCCGAAATATTAATGTATTTTGGGATGCTCTTAAAGCCTACTTACGGGATTGTCTATCCTCCACGATTTCTCATATTAAATGGGTGACATCGGAGGAGGATGGCGAGATGGAGCGACGTCTGAAAGACTCGGAGGCAGCCTATATATCGGATCAAACTAACAGTAATAGGGTAGAGTGGCTGACCGCTCAAAGGATATATGCTCAATACACTGACACCAAATCGAAACGTACATTATTTTTTGCCCGGCAGTCTTATTTTGAAATGGGAAATCAGGCAAGTAAGTTTCTGGCCTACTTAGTACGTCAGCATAATGCAACTAACACAATTCTACAAATTCGTGATTCAGGTGGTACTTTGGTTTCCTCAACTGAGGAGATACTAAAATGCTTTTCTGATTATTATGGTTCATTGTACAACTCTAAGATGGAGGTGGATGGCCCGGAGTGTGTAAATTATTTGTTAGACATAGAGTTTCCTACGCTGAATCCTACCCAACGGGCCTTTATGGATGCTGAGTTTACTCTGGAGGAGTAAAAGACATGGCCTCCGGGAAGGCTCCTGGGCCGGATGGATTGCCTGTGGAGTTATATAGGAAATATCAGGATATACTAGCGCCCCTTTTGTTGACAGTGTTTCGTGGGATTTGGGAGGGGGGATGCATGTCGGAGTCCTTTTATGAGGCCAATATAATAGTACTTAAAAAGGAGGGGAAGGACCCTTTAGACTGTGGATCTTACAGGCCTATCTCACTAGTAAATGTGGATTATAAAATTTTTCCAAAAATTTTGGCTAAAAGAGTAAATTCAGTTATATTAGATCTTGTGTACCCTGATCAGATGGGTTTTATTCCGGGTAAGAGCACTTCCATAAATATCAGACGTGTCCTGTCAGTGGCCCAATATAGCTCCCTGGTACCGGATAATGAAAGGGCATTGGCATCGCTGGATGCGGCCAAGGCCTTTGACTCGCTTGAATGGCCTTTTCTCCATGCATGTTTGCAGAGGTATGGATTTGGTGTTACATTTAAAAAATGGATTAATGTTTTATACATGAAGCCCAAGGCCCGGGTCATCGTAAATAACTCCATATCTGAGTCATTTTCATTGCATAAGGGAACTCGTCAGGGGTGTCCTCTTTCCCCAGCCCTTTTTGCTCTTGCTATTGAGGCGCTGGCAATTCGTATAAGATCCTCCCCTGATATTTCTGGTATAGAAATAGCAGGTCGGACAGACACCATAGGCCTATATGCTGACGATATAGTGATATTTATGGACAAAGCGGAGGAGACCCTAACAAGAGTGATCACTACTATAAATAAATTTAGTAAATATTCTGGCCTATACCTAAAATTAGGAGAAATCTGCTTTGATGCCTCTTTCCCACGCTCAAATGCCACGACTTGAGACTCTCTCCTTACTGCCCATTGTAACCAGTTTTAAATATTTGGGTGTTTATATCTCTAAGGGTAGTAAATTTGATCTACAACTCAACATACAACCATTGCTGGAAACGGTCAAAGATAAATTTGCGATTTGGGGTAAACTTCCACTGTTTGTAGCCGGACGTATTAATTTAATTAAAATGATATTACTCCCCAAGCTTAGCTACTTTCTTCAACATAGTGCGGTGGTGGTGCCCAAATCCTTTTTTGCCAATCTAAATTCTCAAACTACATCCTTTATTTGGGGGAAGCCAGGCCCAAACTTAAACTAACCACATTGCAGAGGCCCAAGAGGGGAGGAGGGGCAGCGTTACCCGATATCTTTTTATATTATCTAGCTGGACAGGCCAAGGCCATAAGTACATGGATGCCTGGAGGTCACCTCCCGAATTCTGAGAGTCATCTACTTCATGCTGCAGGGACTGGTTGCCCACTGGGTTTTTTGGAAATGAGGAAAATAAATGTCTCGAGACTGTTACCTCTGCTTCGTCTGGCACGATCGATATGGAGACAGATTAACCCCTTCACTACCAAGGGTGGTTTGCACGTTAACTCCCGGGCCAATTTTTACAATTCTGACCACTGTACCTTTATGAGGTCATAACTCTGGAACGCTTTCATGGATTCCGGTGATTCTGACACTGTTTTCTCGTGACATATTGTACTTCATGTTAGTGGTAAAATTGCATTCAAATAACTTGCGTTTATTTGTGAAAAAAACGGAAATTTGGCAAAAATTTTGAAAATTTCGCAATTTTCCAACTTTGAATTTTTATGCCCTTAAATCACAGCGATACGGCACACAAAAAACTTAACATTTCCCACATGTTTACTTTACATCAGCACAATTTTGGAACCAAAATTTTTTTTTGTTAGGAAGTTATAAGGGTTAAAAATTGACCAGCGATTTCTCATTTTTGCAACACCATTTTATTTTTAGGGACCACTTCACATTTGAAGCCACTTTGAGGGGTCTATATGATAGAAAATACCCAAAAGTGACACCATTCTAAAAACTGCACCCCTTAAGGTGCTTAAAACCACATTCAAGAAGTTTATTAACCCTTTAGGTGCGTCACAGGAATTTTTTGAATATTAAAAAAAAATGAACATTTAACTTTTTTTCACAAAAAAAATACTTCAGGTTCAATTTTCTTTATTTTACCAAGGGTAACAAGAGAAATTGGACTGCAAAAGTTATTGTGCAATTTGTCCTGAGTACGCTGATACTTGATATGTGGGGGGGAACCACTGTTTCGGTGCATGGCAGACCTCAGTAGGGAAGGAGCGCCGTTTGACTTTTTCAATGCAAAATTGGCTGGAATTCAGATCGGACGCCATGTCGCGTTTGGAGAGCCCCTGATGTACCTAAACAGTGGAAACCCCCCAAGTGACCCCATTTTGGAAACTAGACCCCCCAAGGAACTTATCTAGATATGTGGTGAGAACTTTGAACCCACAAGGGCTTCACAGAAGTTTATAACGTACAGCGGTACAATTAAAAAATCATATTTTTTCCACAAAAATGATCTTTTCACCCCCAATTTTTATTTTTCCAAGGGTAACAGGACCCTAAAAGTTATTGTGCAATTTGTCCTGAGTACGCTGATACCCCACATGTGGGTGTAAACCTCTATTTGGGCGCATGGCAGAGCTCGGAAGGGAAGCAGCGCCATTTGACGTTTTTGGCTGGAATTGAGATCGGACACCATGTCCCGTTAGGAAAGCCCCTGATGTACCAAAACAGTAGAAACCCCCCACAAATGACACCATTTTGGAGACTAGACCCCCCAAGGAACTTATCTAGATGTGTGGTGAGCACTTTGAACCCCCCAGTGCTTCACTGAAGTTTATAACGTCCGGGTGTGAAAATAAAAAAATCGTAATTTTTCCACAAACATGATCTTTTAGTCCCCATTTTTTTATTTTCCCAAGGGTAACAGGAGAAATTGGACCCCAAAAGTTGTTGTCCAATTTGTCCTGAGTACGCTGATACCTCATATGTGGGAGAAAACTACTGTATGGGCACACGTCGGGGCTCGGAAGGGAAGTAGTGACGTTTTGGAATGCAGACTTTGATGGATTGGTCTGCGGGTGTCATGTGCGTTTGGAGAGCCCCTGATGTACCTAAACAGTGGAAACCCCCCACAAGTGACCCCATTTTGGAAACTAGACCCCCTAATGAACTTATCTAGATGTGTGGTGAGCACTTTGAACCCCCCAGTGCTTCACAGAAGTTTATAACGACCGGGCGTGAAAATAAAAATATCGTATTTTTTCAACAAACATCATCTTTTAGTCCCCATTTTTTTTATTTTCCCAAGGGTAACAGGAGAAATTGGACCCCAAAAGTTGTTGTCCAATTTGTCCTGAGTACGCTGATACCTCATATGTGGGAGAAAACTACTGTATGGGCACACGTTGGGGCTCGGAAGGGAAGTAGTGACGTTTTGGAATGCAGACTTTGATGGATTGGTCTGCGGGTGTCATGTGCGTTTGGAGAGAGCCTGATGTACCTAAACAGTGGAAACCCCCCACAAGTGACCCCATTTTGGAAACTAGACCCCCTAATGAACTTATCTAGATGTGTGGTGAGCACTTTGAACCCCCCAGTGCTTCACAGAAGTTTATAACGACCGGGCGTGAAAATAAAAATATCGTATTTTTTCAACAAACATCATCTTTTAGTCCCCATTTTTTTTATTTTCCCAAGGGTAACAGGAGAAATTGGACCCCAAAAGTTGTTGTCCAATTTGTCCTGAGTACGCTGATACCTCATATGTGGGAGAAAACTACTGTATGGGCACACGTTGGGGCTCGGAAGGGAAGTAGTGACGTTTTGGAATGCAGACTGGAGAGCCCCTGATGTACCTAAACTATTGAAACTCCCCACAAGTGACCCCATTTTGGAAACTAGACCCCCCACGGAGCTTATCTAGATGTGTGGAGAGCACTTTGAACCCCCAAGTGCTTCACAGAAGTTTATAACGCCTGGGCGTGAAAATAAAAAAAACATTTTTTCCCGCAAAATTATATTTTTGCCCCCAATTTTTTATTTTCCTAAGGGTGACAGGAGAAATTGGACCCCAAAAGTTGTTTTGTAATTTGTCCTGAGTAGGCTGATACCCTACATGTGGGGGTAAAACACTGTTTGGGCACATGGCAGAGCTTGGAAGGGAAGGAGCACCATTTGACTTTTTCAACGCAGAATTGGCTGGAATTGAGATCAGACGCCATGTTGCCTTTGGATCCTTTTGGATAAAATATTTAGGCTTACTAAATTGATTTTCCACTTTGAAACGCGTTGGGAATAAAGAGTTAAAAAGTTTTTCATGTGGTGACTTTATCCTGGTTTCAGCAGCGCACAGTAAGCCTAAATATTTTATCCAAAAGGATCTTTATCTGTGGTCACGAACGTGAACCTCGGGCGTGCAGCAGGCTGACATTGACTTACATGCTTTAATCTATCTTGGAAAAGGTGAGTAGATTCCTTTGAATTTATTTCATCTGTTACCCAGAGAAGACCCTATTGCGCTCTTTCTTTCCTCAGTTTTATCATGTTGCCTTTGGAGAGCACCTGATGTGCCCAAACAGTGGAAACCCCCAATTATAACTCCAACCCTAACCTCAACACACCCCTAACCCTAATCTGAGCCCTAGCCCTAACCCTAGCCCTAACCCTAACCCTAGCCCTAACCCTAGCCCTAACCCTAGCCCTAACCCTAGCCCTAACCCTAACCCTAGCCCTAACCCTAACCCTAGCCCTAACCCTAACCCTAACCCTAGCGGGAAAATGGAAATAAATACATTTTCTTTTAGTTTTATTATTTTTCCCTAACTAAGGGGGTGATAACGGGGGGTTTGATTTACGATTTATGGAGGTTTTTATGTTTGGCGGCTGTCGCACGCTAAAAGACGCTTTTTATTGTAAAAATAGTTTTTGCATCACCACATATTGTGAGCTATAATTTTTCCGTATTTTGACCCACCGAGCCATGTGAGGTCTTATTTTTTGCGGGACGAGTTGACGTTTTTATTGGTACCATTTTCGGGCACGTGACATTTTTTGATCGCTTTTTATTCCGATTTTTGGGACGCAGAATGAACAAAAACCAGCGTTTCATGAATTTCTTTTGGGGGGTGCGTTTACACCGTTCCGCGTGCGGTAAAATTGATAATGCGTTTTTATTCTTCGGGTCAGTACAGTTACAGCAATACCTCATTTAGGTCGTTTTTTTATGTTTTGTCGGTTTTTTGCAATGAAAACAATTTTATATAAAAAATAATTATTTTTGTATCGCTTTATTCTGTGAGCTATAACTTTTTTATTTTTTTGCGGATGATGCTGTATGGCAGCTCGTTTTTTGTGGGACAAGATGACGTTTTCAGCGGTACCATGGATATTTATATGCATCTTTTTGATCTCGCGTTATTGCACTTTTTGTTCGGTGGTATGATAATAAATCATTATTTTTTGCTTCGTTTTTTATTTTTATTTTTTAAGGGGTTCGCTAAAGGGGTTAACTAATGGGACAGTTTTATAGGGCAGGTCATTACGGACGCGGCGATACCAAATATGTGTACTTTTATTGTTTTTGGTTTTTTTTATTTTGAAAAAATGGATTTATTGGGGAATATTTTTTTTTTTTTTTACAAATTTATTTAGCGATTTTTTTAAAATTATTTTTAACACTTTTTTTTTTTTTTTTTTTTTTTACTTTATTACCTTGTCCCAGGTGGGACATCACTGTCCTGTGACAGATCGCTGATCTGTCACATCACAGATCACTGTGACAGATCAGCGATCTGTCACAGGCACTGCTGCAGACTTCCTCATGCCTGCGCTTTGCAGGCAGTGAGGAAGTCAGCTCCCTGCAGGCCTCCGTCGCCATCTTGGATCCGGGGGCCTGTAGGGAAAGAGCCCCCTGCAGCAGCGCTGCACATTGCGCTGCCGTGGGGGGCTCAGGGAAGCACGGAGGGAGCCCCCTCCCTGCCGATGCTTCCCTTTAACCCCCGGTACACCGCGATCGCGTTTGATCGCGGTGTGCAAGGGGTCAACGTGTCGGGGGCGGTCCGTGACCGCCCCTGACACATTGTGCCGGGTGTCAGCTATGATAATTAGCTGACACTCGGCCGCGATCAGCGGCGCTCACCACGTGGGCGCCGCTGATCGCGATGACGTAATATTCCGTCCATGGTAATTAGGTCCATGGTAACATGGACGGAATATTACGTCAATTGTAGGTAAGGGGTTAAGGGGGTGGTTAGATTTGGGGATATTATAGCTGAAATGCCTCTATGGAATAATGACTACCTCCCGGTGCTACGTGAACATCCATCCGCCGAGTTCTGGGTTCAGTATAGTGTCTCTACGATAGGTGATCTATATGATCATGGAACATTGGTATCCTTTGAGCAATTACAAGTTAGTCGCAGTGTCCCGATATCCCAGTTTTTCCATTATTTACAGCTAAGATCGGCTTTTCAATCGCACATGGGATGTATAGGTATAGATAATGCCATTTCGTCTCTACCCCTGATAGGGATTCTGAAATCACAGGGCCCTCAGGGTCTCCTCTCTATATACATATATGTTGTCAGTGGGGACAGAATGTGCCTTAGATTCCGTTAAGAAGAAATGGGAGAGGCTCATCCCAGATACACAGGGTGAAGAATGGGAAGAAATCCTGGAGTCACCAATTTGGGTGTCTCCGTCTGCCAACAACAGGATGATACAACTGTATATTATTAATCAATCATATTTGACTCCAACTCGACTCTTTAAGATGGGCTGATACCCGTCATCGGAATGTTTGAGATGTCATTCAATAGATGCAGATTTTATTCTTATGATCTGGTGCTGTCCTGTTGTTGCGCAATACTGAAGGGAGGTGACATCATTATTAACATCTTTGGTACAAACCCCAGTTCCCCTTGAGCCACTGATTTGTCTATTTGGAGTGTGGGATGAGGAGGCATGGGGTCATTATGTTGGGATTTGTCTACGGGAGACGCTGTTCCTGGCACGGAAGTTACTTGCATTACGGTGGATGGGGAATTCACCTCCCTCTCTTGGGTCATGGATCACTCTGGTAAATTCGATTATCCCATATGAACGTACACTGTATCAAAATAGAGTGTGCCCGGGTAAATTCAAAAAGATTTGGGAGAGGTGGAACTACTCTCACCTTACTTTGCAGAGCGGAGATGTCGCACAGCAAACTGCTCACTATATAGAAGTAGGCTGCGGGATAGTTTATGTTTTGGTAGATGTAGGTAGGGATTAGAAGCCAGGCAGGTTTTATTACTAATACAATAACACAACACTACTGTGATTCAATTGATATTATGTTTGCTTTATTTACACACAATTGATGCACATATTATGCCTCATGTTTTCATACTGTCTGAACATATATATAATTTGTAACCATCTTAATGTCTTGTACTAAATGTGTGTATTGTAAAACTGCTTATGATTTAATAAACAAATTTAAAAAAAAAAAATCTTGCTTCTTTTCTGTATTTTTTTCTATCTTTTTGATTTCAAAATCTTTACAAGATTCTAATGTTTTTCTTTTTTTTCTAGGCTCCCCAACGGGACCAAGAAATCGCCCTGGACAGCGAAGTCCTCATCAACTTGGTCCAGGAGCGAGTCCCGTTGTGGGACAGCCGTGATCCGCAGCACGCGAACACGTTGGTGACCCGGCATCTCTGGAATGAGGTGACCGCAGCGCTGATGAATGGCTGGGACAACGCCTGTCAAAGGACCCACAAGGATTTTTGTAAGTATTTCAATGCTCTGTGATGCTGCAGTGACTATTGTCCATGATGGTACACAAGCATGGTACACAATTGTGTTATTATGGTCAACAATGAGTGCATTGTATATTGTATTGTTTTGTGATGCCGCAGTCACCTTGGCCATGATGACACAGATAAGAGTCAGTGATAAGCGGTCATAGAGGAGCACTTAGGAAGCAACCCAGGGGCAGACAAAAATGTCAGGTCTCCACCGCAGCTCCAGACGAAAACCTCCAATGGAGGATAGGAGCAATGAGAAAATGGAAACAGTTTCCACCTTCCACCTGATGAAGACGGACCCCACCTCCTGTCTGAGTCTCTTTCCTGCGCTCCTAAGACTGTTTCCATTTTCTCAATGATGACACAGATGACACAGGTGTGTGTCATGCTAGATATATTCTAACATGGTACACAATTGTGTTATCATGGTCAATAATGAGTGCATTGTATATTTATTGTTTTGTAATGCCTGTTATGAATGGGCACCGAGGAGGATAGCAGACCCAGGCTAAGCCACAGAAAACCAGAGAGGTTGGTAACTAAGTGGATTGCATACCCCTGATCCTGTCCACACAACTAGCAGTAGCCATGGAGCGTACCTACGATAATCCTAGATGCCTCGTCACAGCCGGAGAGCTAACTAAGCCTAAAGCAAGAAAGGTGAAATCTAAACTGCCCCAGAGCAGACCCTAAAGGAATACGTAGATAGCCCCCAAACATATATTGTCGGTGAAATAAGATGAAAACACAAACACAGGCAGAAAAATAGACTGAGCAAATGATGGGGCCCAAACTGACTAGACAGGACAGGAAAGGAAAGACACTGTCTGCAATCACGCAAAAAACCCTGAAAAATCCAACACGTCTGATGCACAGAAAACACTGAAGTCACACGACTTCGCCCCCGCTATATCAGCATTCTGGTATTTACTGAAAGCAAAGCAAAAAGTGACCAATATAACAGGGGCAGAACAAACTGACACAAGCAGTAACATATGGGCAGTGATCCAGCACAGCACCAGCAGGATCAAGCTGACCCGCAAGCAGAGATAGACAAAACCAGATCAAATGCAAAAAGATTAGCAAATGAACAACTTAGCTGAACCATGCAGGAGCAGAGCAGGATACATCAGACCTCAGAAGGCACAGGAAGAAAATCACCAGCAGGGATTGAAGGAAGTCAGCTGTCTTAAATACACCAGTCAGAAACCCCAGATCTCCAATCATCATCATTATCAGGTGGCAAGCCTCTGTCAATCTGACCAGCTCCACTACCTCCAGTAATCACCAGAGGGAGCCCAGAAAGAGAACTAGCAACACCTCTGTCAATCTGACCAGCTCCACTACCTTCAGTAACCACCAGAGGGAGCCCAGAAAGAGAATTCACAACATCCCTCACTGCAGCGGCCTAATAGCCAGCACACAACAAGCAGCCCATCCGGTGACTAATTATTCTAGGTGTAGATCCCTGACTGACCTGAGGGTAAGGGGGGTGCCGGAGAGCTGCAAGTTCCATAGTGTAACTGAAGAGTGGGCATACATAAAATCCCGGCAGCTTGTAACCTATTGTGGCAGCGGTGGGATAACCAAAATAATCCCCCTTGTGGTAAATTGTTAGGGCAAGACTAGCTTGCTGTTTTTATCACATGGTGCCAGCGGTGGGATAACTAAGATAAGCCCCCCTGCACATGTGATAGCCATGTGCGGCCAAAGGTCACACCCCCAGATCTTGACATATTGGTGGCAGCAGTGGGATCATAGAGCATTAGTGACCTGGTTTGAGCAATCATTCCTCTCACTAAAGACTTGCACGGTTCTTCCAAGGACCCTGCGGCAAAAGTTTTGGAGACCAAAACTCAGTGTTTATTAGTTCTGAGACAATTGTGTGTACTTGCAATTACCCCCTCCCTTCTCTTCATTTTTCTATCCTATCTTTTATTTGGCAACCATGGCTACGATGGGAGCAGAGTGGTAAAGCAGCATAAGAAGGACGCTCTTATTGCCCTTTGCAGGTTGTGGCAGATCGACACCACGAACAAAAACAAAGCCCAACTAATTGCAGCTCTGTTGCAATGGTAAGACGCCCAGAGCCCAGCGGGCGAAGAAGCCGGCCAAAGCGACAATGGGGCTGCAGCAGAGGCTCCACTCCTGAGCGCTGGCCCCACATGCAATCCGGAGAGAATGGACCCCTACCTGCAAGCGGCCTTGGACGAACTCCCCGCCGATGACAGTGATGGATGGGTGAGGCTGATCCACCAATACTGGTAGGAGGCCCAAGCCGAGCGGGAGGCCCAGAGAGCCGAACGAGTGGCTGAGAGAGCCGAGCTCCAAGCTCAGAGAGCCCATGAACTGGAGATCATCTGGCAGGGCGTAATACCCTCCACAGCCCGGAGCCGTGAGCCCAACAGTGTTCAGAGTCCAAAACCTCGGCCAGAGCATTATTCCATGATGGAAAAGGACGTGGACTTAGACACTTTTCTGTGGGCTTTTGAGAAAGCTTGCAGACAGTACCAGCTGCCTAGGGAACAATGGGCAAGGTACTTGACCCCAGGGCTAAAAGGCAAAGCTCTGGAGGCGTTTGCTTCTCTCCCATCAGAAGAAGATGACAACTATGATACCATCAAGCAGGCCCTGATCGCCAAATACCGGCTAACCCCAACGTGGCCCACACGACAGCTATACTGATGTGGTGCAAGGACTCAGGACCCACTTTGACCAGTGGATCCACAGGCTGTCAGTGACCACCTTTGAACTGCTGAGAGACCTGATGATCAAAGACCATTTCTTACATCTTTGCCCAGCTGAGGTCCGACAGTTCATCCTGGACCGAGAACCAACGAATGCGGACAAAGGGTGAGATCTATAGAATATTAAATAACAACTGGGACATTTTACGCAGTGAAAGAAAACTGAGACCCTTTATTACTGAGAGGTCCAGACTGATTGCTAGGAGAGCTACCAACCTTAAGGACTATCTTACTAATAGTCACTTTAGACGTCAAAAGACTAAATTACGATGTGGAAACTCCACTAAAAGATCATTTTCTTGTGGGAACTGCTCTGTATGCCCACTGATGATTTCTAGCAGTGGGCTCTCAGTGCCTAGTTTACCCACTCAAATTCAATCCAAGGTGTTTTTTAACTGTCGTTCGCGTAACTTGGTATACGCATTGATCTGTGGCTGTAATAAAATCTATGTGGGACAGACCACACAAGAGCTGCGAAGAAGAGTTCAGCAGCATCTCTCAAACATAGCCACAGCCAAAAGTGAAAAATCTAAGGCTGTGTGCACACGCTGCGGATTTTGCTGCGGTTCCGCAGCGGTTTTGGCCGCTGCGGACCCGCAGCAGTTTTTGCTGCGGTGTACAGTACCATGATTCCCTATGGGAATCAAAAACCGCAGTGCAGACGGTGCGGAATTTTCCGCGTGGATTATCTGCGGTTTTCAATCCGCAGAAAGAATTGACGTCAATTCTTTCTGCGGATTCTCCTGTGGTTTGCCATCTCCTCTATTGAGGAGATGAAAAACCGCAGGGCAAAACTGCAGAGCAATCCGCAGGTAAAACCGCAGGTATTTTGACCTGCGGTTTCACCTGCGGATTTTACAAAATCCGCGCGGATGAATCCGCACCTAATCCGCAGCGTGTGCACACAGCCTTAGGACAAACCAATTAAGTCTGTAGCAGCTCACTTTTTGGAGTTTCACAATAGTAATCCCAGGACCCTCAGGGTCATGGGATTGGAGGGAGTGCACACAAATATCAGGGGAAGTAGAACAATGTAGGAGCTTTTGAGACTTGAGGCCAGGTGGATCTTTGATCTTAAAAGCCTGGCCCCAGGGGGTCTTAATGAAGAACTGCTGTACACAGGGTTTTACAAAGTGGCCTAATGTTATTAATTTTATTAACCTTTGTTGACCGATGTGCAGCTGTTGGCATCTGTAAAAACACCCCCCTCCCCTCCTTCCCCCTTCTTCTTTCTCCTCTTTCTTTCTTTTCTTCTTTTTTGCTTCTCGCCCCACTTTACCCTTAGTCTAAATAAACATCATTTTATTTATTTATTTATTTTTCCATAGGCTTAGGGTATACCGCTGGAAGATTGATCTCCTTATGATGCCGGATATTCAAATTCATCTCAATGTATTACACGTTCATGGAAGCCAATATCATACATTGTAATCTCTGTAATTTGTGCATTTCTGATATGTACAGTTGTCCCTGAATTTTTTTTGGAATACTGACTTTTGGAATACCTTTTGAAATATATGCACATGCTTTAAGTTGATTTTGATGATCATAGGTTTTTGCTGTGTATGCTGTTCACATGTGAAGCCTCTTTCAAATTAGCTTTAATATACAAGGGATCAACTTAATGTAAACAGTCCCACAAAATATTGTTAACTTCACCAATATATCTTTGTCAATCACCTCAATCCATAGGAGGCCCTTTGAGAGATACATGGGCCTATACATGTGCGACAAAAGGCTGATAGCGGTGACACTCAGCATTGATAATCTATCAGATTTTTAATATAAATTATATCTCCTTGATAATTTACTATTATCTAGAGGATTTCTTAGACTGGGGAATATGCTCACTATATATAGAGGTGGTATGGATGTAAAAATCTCTGAACTATGTAACTGACCATAGGTGATTTGCTAAAATTTGTGTATTGCCTCTGGATGATACGCATGGGGGCGCCCCCAAGTTTGCTTTGCATGCCTGTGTTGATGGGTGAACAATAAATCACTTATTGTAACTTTATAAATCTGGTTTTTGATACAATCAAGTTAGGAGGTATTATTCCTGAACCTTCCTTATATGTAAAATATTGTTGGGTTATAGCACTTTAGCACCTGCCTATATGTGCATACTGATCAAAAATGGTATACTTGCATAGAAGGGATAATATGTGCTCAGCACATAGAGATCAATGGGCCCATAGAGAGCCATGAGCCGGGCCAGATATCGGTACCACCCGGAGTGACTAATTCTCTTTGGTGTTTTTAGGTAGATGCATGTCTGTAGTTTATGTTTTGATATGATAGCCCTTGCACATCAGTAGCTTAACCCCTTCAGGCCTATTTGTACCCAAATGCCTAGGCCATTTTTTGTAAATCTGACCTGTCACTTCATGCGGTAATAACTTTGGGACGCTATCACCTACCCACGCCATTCTGAGATTGTTTTCTCGTGACATATTGTACTTCATGGTAGTGCTAATTGTGAGTCAATAGATTTTACCTTTCTGCATAAAAAATTACAAAATGCACAAAAATTTGGGAAAAATTCGCTATTTTTGAACTTTTAAATTCTCCACTTTTTACAAAAATGCTGATACCCCCCGTAACAGTTATTAGTTTACATTCTCCACATGTCTACTTCACATTGGCATCATTTTGGAAATTAAATTTTATATTTTTCGGATGTGATAAGGCTCATAGTTTTATACGCAATTTTTAAAGTTTACGACTAAATTTCCAAAACCCATTTTTCCAAGGACCAAGTCAGTTCGGACATCACTTTATGGGTCTTGTATAACAGAACCCACCCATACATTACCCCATTTTGCAAACTACACCCCTCAAGGTGTCCAAAACGGATTTTCAAAACTTTGTTAACCCCTTAGGTGTTGCACAGGAATTCAAGCAAAATGACAGTGAAATATCAAAATTTCAATTTTTTGGCAGATATTCCATTGTAATCCAATTTTACCTGCAACCCAGCAAGGGTTAACAGCAAACCCAAACCCAAAATTGGTTACCCCAATTCCGCAGTTTATAGAAACACCCCACATGTACACGTAAACTAAATTATGGGCGTGCAAGAGGGCTCAGCACAGAAGGAGAGCTAGGCGTTTTTTGGGATAATAGATTACACTGGAAGAAATCCAGTGGGCCATGTCGTATTGGAGAGACCCTGAGGTACCCCCAGAGTGGAAACCCCCAAAAGATTACCGCATTTTGGAAACTACACCCCCTAAGGAATGTTTTAGGGGGTATAGTAACCACTTTGACCCAACAAGCGCTCCATTGGAGTTTCATGCACTTGGTTGAGGAAATTGAAAAGTACGTTTTTTACCGAAAAATGTCGCTTTAGGCCCACATTTTTCATTTTGAAAAGGGGGACCAGGAAAAAGTACACCCCACTTTTTATTCCCCATCGTCTCCCGAACACGGCAATACCACAAGTGTTGTCTAAAACCACAGTATTGGCGCATATGGGAGGGGGAGGGGGGATGTGTAGTGTAGTGTTTTTGTTTTTTTTAACTTTCTTTTATACTTTTTGCCTGCCTGCCCAGACTTTCTGGGACTTGTGGTACCACAAGTTCCAGCGAGTGCAGGCAGGTCCGGCCAGCCTGCACAGTGCAGCGATCGTCCCTGTATGAGACCCTGTGCTGACAGGATCTCATACAGGCAGAGGCGACACTGTGTCGGCCCTGCTACATCGCTGCTATGGCTAGAACGATGTTCTAGCCAATCACAGCACAGGGGGAGGAGATCAGACACTGACTTCCTCCCCCTGGCCTGTGGAGTGACTGGTAAATGCACCAATCGCTCCACAGGCACGAACCCCTGCAGCGAATCACGCCATGTTTTACAAGGCATGCTGCGATTCGCTGGGCTATATAGTACTGCTCCTGTCCTTTGGTCCAGGACGAGAGAGCAGTACTCGTACGGCGCTCGGTGCTAAGGGTTTTAATGTTTTTCTTTGTGTTTGCAGGTGTTTACTGACATATCTAATGGCATGATGGAAGTACCAGTGAGGAAGAAATCACGGATCGACTGTATCATACACTGCTCTAATGATGACAGTGATGATCTGGCGTCCCTACAGGATTTGGACTCCTGGAAAACATTGCTTAGGGCTGCAGAGATCAGACAGCATGAATCCGTCCTGGAAGCAGCTAAAGGCCTTGAAGAACGAGAAATACCACACATACAATATCACCGTAAATGTCGTAGTCTCTTTACAATGAAGAAGTCACTGGATTCTATCCTTGCCAAGGGTGTCAATGTCGAAACAGCAAGCGAAATCCCCAGGAGGAGGCTACCGAGGGGTACCCCCAGTGATAGCAGGGTGTATGCCAAAGTATGTATGTTCTGCGAGAAGTCAAGCAAGTATCTCAAAGGAGAAAAAACAAGGGAGCCAATCGTCCAGTGTGTTGAGCTACGAGCAGATGAGACGATCCGCAGAGCAGCGATAAGTAAAGGCACACAGAGAATCCTTGGTTTACTTAGCAGAGACCTTGTTGCTTCAGAGGGGCACTACCACAAGTCGTGCTACAAACTATTCACAAAAGATGATTCCCAAGTGGCCTGTAGGTCTGGTGCAGCAGAAAATCAGGAAGAAAGCAAGGAAGTACGCTACGGAGAGGCAGAGAGAGAAGCCCTTGAGGGACTCTTCTTGTATATAAGGACTGAATTGTTCCCAAACCCAGAAGTACTGCCTATGATAAACCTCACATCTAGGCTTCAGAGATGCATGATGTCCCGTGGTATCATCAAACTGAAACCATCGACAAAGAAACGTGTTCGCCGAAAACTTGAAACAGAGTTTGGTGAATCACTCCGCTTTCTCTCCGATGAGAAAGGTAAGCTTCTAGTCTATCCATATAGCCTATCAATGGACGACCTTGCCTGGCAAGCACACAGCATGACAAAAGATCTGCAAGAAGCAAGAGCCGCTAACTCTGGAGATGTCGTAACCAAAGCAGCAATGCAGCTGAGGAATGAGATCAAGAAGCAAGATGTGAGTCAGCCATGGCCTCCCGATACAGATCAGAATGTCGTTCCTGCATTAGTCACTCAATTCCTGCAAACCCTGCTTACAGGAGATTGTGAGTGCCAAACTCCCTCTGAAAGAGCTCAACGTCTTGCCACATCCTTCGGCAGTGACTTGGTTTTTGCTGTTACCAATGGAAAGACAAAGCCACCCAAGCACGTACTGCTGTCCTTTGCAATTAAGTCTTTGACCGGCAATACAGAACTGGTTCGAACTCTGAATCGTCTTGGCCACTGTGTGTCATATTCAACGGCTGAGGAGATCGATACAGCCCTTTGTATCCAGAAGTTGGAATGTTCAACGGATGACATCCCAATGCCAGCAAATATCTACCCTGGTGTGTTCACAACCTTGGCCTGGGATAACATTGACAGACTTGAGGAGACACTAAGTGGAGCAGGTACATCTCATAGAGTCAATGGCATCGCTGTTCAGTCCAATGTTGCATGCTCTGTGACAAAAGTCCTGCCAGATGTAACCAAGTCGAAGAAAAGAAGCATAATTCCGACAGAATTAATGCTACCAATATACAATGTTGGGCGGCGGGGAAGGCCACCCAGGATTGAGACTGCGAATGTTAACACTACCGAGGAGGTCCAGGATTCAAAAACCAAGAACCATATCTGGCTTCTGGCTAGAATGTCAGACCATGAGGATCAGACCATTAGCAGTTGGACTGGGTTCAACATCCAAATCCGCAGCGACATTGTAGTGGCCCAGGACACTGTAAGCTACCTGCCCACTATCAATGCTCCTGTAACAGCCATGTCCACTGTGAATGAAGTCTTGGAGCAAACACATGCCATCATGCAAGACCCTGAAGCTTAACAGAATTGTGTGCGTGTTTGATCAAGCACTCTATGCCAAAGCTGCCGAGGTTATCTGGAAACAGGAGAAGTTCAAGAACATTATAATTAGAATGGGTGTCTTCCACACAATCTGTAATCTCCTCTCCATCATAGGTAAGAGATTTCAGGATGCAGGCCTTAGGCTGTGTGCACACGCTGCGGATTTTGCTGCGGTTCCGCAGCGGTTTTGGCCGCTGCGGACCCACAGCAGTTTTTGCTGCGGTGTACAGTACCATGATTCCCTATGGGAATCAAAAACCGCAATTCAGACGGTGCGGAATTTTCCGCGCGGATTATCTGCGGTTTTCAATCCGCAGAAAGAATTGACATGTCAATTCTTTCTGCGGATTCTCCTGCGGTTTGCCATCTCCTCCATTGAGGAGATGAAAAACCGCAGGGCAAAACCGCAGAGCAATCCGCAGGTAAAACCGCAGGTATTTTGACCTGCGGTTTCACCTGCGGATTTTACAAAATCCGCGCGGATGAATCCGCACCTAATCCGCAGCGTGTGCACACAGCCTTAGAGATCTGTGTGTTGAATCCGGTGTCATCGCTGAAGGATCAGTGTCTGGAGTGATGGACGGCCGGAGGTACAACAGAGCAGTGAGACTACACAAGCTGGTCTATGAAGCACTTATGAGGCTTGCATGGAAAAACTTCCTTCCATGGCTAGAAGAAAACCATGCAAGGGACCTTCACCATCTGGATGAAACACTGAAGAACATCACAAACTTTCGCATCATTGTGTCGCAGGGATCCGTCGAAAAGTTCTTGGATAATGAATCTTGCACTTACCCTGAAGCTCTTTCAAGTTTATCTTGAGACCTTCAGAAATGAACAACTCTCAGCATTCTGGATGTCATACTTGGACATGGTCGAGACCATGCTGGCCCTGGTTCGAGCTTCAAGAGAAGGCAACTGGATGCTTCACCTAGGAGCAATCCGACAGATGATACCGTGGTGTTTTGCCTATGACAAGGTCAACTATGCCCGATACCTAACCTATTACTATGCTACGATGTCTCGGCTGCCCATAGACCACCCAGAGGTCCATGAATACTTCATGAAAGGTGGCTTTTCGGTCCAGATCAGTAGCAAGAATCCTTTTGGACGGATTCCTGTGGACCAGACCATCGAAGAAACAATCAACAAAGACACCCAGACACCAGGGGGCACAAAAGGCTTCAGCCTCAAAGTTGGAGCTGTCGCCAGATTCTACCTGACATCGGAGTACCGCAGCATGTACTTGAGGCAGCTGAGGGCCCTAGTAGGCCAACAATATACTGACTTCAGTCATTCAGACCTACAGGTGTCCAGGATTAGAAGAGATGAAGCCGATGTCCGATCTTTTGTTGAACTGCTGGAGACTGGTTGGTTGAACCCCTTCAACAAAGAGCATAATGGTGAACTTATCAGTTTATCAACAGCGACTGCAGCACCACCAGATGTAGCCAAAGACCTTCTAGGGGCATACAGTATAGGAGAGGATGCATATCACACATTCAAGGATGAGCGTTTGGGTACCGATACGCCAACTACACTGTTTCATGACAAGATGACGAAGAACAATCTTAAAACGTTCTCTAACATCAGAATGAAGACACACAGACAAGGCCTTGGCAAGGAGGTAATTTTGAAGGCTGACAGGAACCTATTTGGCCAGATGATACTTGTAGCTGAGAACAGAAAGCTACAAATGAGTGATGTCTTGACTCATCCCCTGGGGCCATTGCCATGGGCACTTGCCAACGGTGATGGGTCTATCCGCAAGACCAACAAGGCTGCCCTAGCAAGAGAGTTGGAGAGGAATACTCCTCCTGCAGAGGTGATCTCTGAGCCCTCTGCAATCATCATTGATGGGATGAGCCTGGTTCAGAAACTGAAGGGAAACGATGCAACATTTGCCCAGCTAGCAGGCACAGCAATGAGTCGCACTATCCATGAGGGTGCTAAGAGCAAGCGCATTGATATTGTCTATGACGTCTACAAGGAGACATCCATCAAAGATACAGAAAGAGTCAACAGATATGAAGGCACAGGGATCCATTTCAAGAACATTCAACATGGGCACAACATCCAGTAGTGGAGAAAGCTACTAAGTAATTCTTCCAACAAGGCAAGTCTCATAAAGTTTCTGGTAGAAGAATGGAAGGCGAAACACCACAGGGAGAAGCTTGAGGAGAAGGAGATGTATGTCACATGTGAGCAGCTCTGCTTTAAGATCACCAAAGAACAGTGGGAAGAGGCTGCTGACCTTAAGTCAAGTCAAGAAGAAGCAGATACACGCCTCCTTCTCCATGCTCTTCATGCAGCAGAATCTGGTTACAAGTCTGTCATCATCACTTCAGAGGATACTGATGTCATGGTCCTGTGTCTGGGCATGTGCCACAAAATCCCATCCCACCTGTTCCAGAAATGCGGTACACAGAACCGGACAAGATTCCTGGATATCACCACTCTGAGCAGAACATTGGGAGGCAGCGTGTGTGATTCATTGATTGGTATGCATGCATTTACAGGCTGTGACACAGTCAGTGCATTCGCTGGCCGTGGGAAGATGACGACACTCAAGCAGTTGAAGATTAACAAGATATACCAGGATGCCTTTCAGGAAGTTGGTCGTTCATGGGAAGTGTCTCCCGAACTCTTTGAGAAGTTACAGGAAATCACCTGCCACATGTACCTTCCAACTACCCAAACAACTGAGGTAAACAGGCTCCGGTATCAGCTGTTCTGTGCCAGACGTGGAGTGGTAGAGTCAAGTCAACTCCCTCCTTGCCAAGACTGCCTTTTCATGCATGCACTGCGTGCAAACTACCAGGCTGCGATCTGGAGGAGAAGTCTGCAGAGCCAGCCATTTGTTGCAAACCCAACAGACTGCGGTTGGATGATAGATAATGACAGAAAGCTTGTTGTCAAGTGGATGCGAGGGGCACCAGCACCAGAAGCTATTATCCAGCTACTGTCCTGCAAGTGTGTGCGGTCATGCGAACTTCCTCAGTGTACTTGCCTCAGCAATGGCCTGAAGTGCACGGACATGTGCAGGTTACAGACATGCCAGAACAAGGGTATTGAAGACGAGCCAGTAGAACAACAGTCAGATTCAGAGTCTGATGTTGAAGATATTATGGAGTAACGTTATATAATTATACATACACACACAATATATATATATATATATATATATACACACACACACATACACACCTACACACACACACACACACACATTAGTATGGACAAGCCCATGACATGTTCAGTGTGTATTTACATAACTTGGATTCAATTTTGATACAAATACTACATGCATTGTATTGACATTTTGGCATTTCCCCTAAATCGACCTTTAATCATTATTTTTTGGAAATATAGGTAGGATCTATTCAAAAGGTGAAAAATACCATTAACCCCTTCGCGCCGGCTGCCGTAGCTGTACGGCGAATCGTACCCGGATCATATGCCGGGCGATCGCCGCGGGTCGGGAGCCGGTTCCCGGTGCAAAGTGGTTACTGTACCTCCTAAAACATTCCTTAGGGGGTGTAGTTTCAAAAATGGGGTCACTTTTTTGGGGTTTCCACTATGCGGGACCTCAGTGTGTCTCCAAATGTGACATGGCCCTATAGATTTCTTACAGTGAATTTTGCCGCAGCTTCGCTTACGAAGCCTGCCGTGCGCCATTACTGTGGTTTTAGACAACACTTGTGGTATTGCCGTGTTCGGGAGACAATGGGGAATAAAAAGTGGGGTGTACTTTTTCCTGGTCCCCTTTTCAAAATGAAAAATGTGGGCCCAAAGCGACATTTTTCGGTAAAAAACGTACTTTTCAATTTCCTCAAGCAAGTGCATGAAACTCCAATGGAGCGCTTGTTGGGTCAAAGTGGTTACTATACCCCCTAAAACATTCTTTAGGGGGTGTAGCTTCCAAAATGTGGTAACCTTTTGGGGGTTTCCACTCTGGGGGTACCTCAGGGTCTCTCCAATACGACATGGCCCACTGGATTTCTTCCAGTGTAATCTATTATCCCAAAAACCGCCTAGCTCTCCTGTGCTGAGCCCTCTTGCGCGCCCATAGTTTAGTTTACGTGTACATGTGGGGTGTTTCTATAAACTGCGGAATTGGGGTAACCAATTTTGGGTTTGGGTTTGCTGTTAACCCTTGCTGGGTTGCAGGTAAAATTGGATTACAATGGAATATCTGCCAAAAAATTGAAATTTTGATATTTCACTGTCATTTTGCTTGAATTCCTGTGCAACACCTAAGGGGTTAACAAAGTTTTGAAAATCCGTTTTGGACACCTTGAGGGGTGTAGTTTGCAAAATGGGGTAATGTATGGGTGGGTTCTGTTATACAAGACCCATAAAGTGATGTCCGAACTGACTTGGTCCTTGGAAAAATGGGTTTTGGAAATTTAGTCGTAAACTTTAAAAATTGCGTATAAAACTATGAGCCTTATCACATCCAAAAAATATAAAATTTAATTTCCAAAATGATGCCAATGTGAAGTAGACATGTGGAGAATGTAAACTAATAACTGTTATGGGGGGTATCAGCATTTTTGTAAAAAGTGGAGAATTTAAAAGTTCAAAAATAGCGAATTTTTCCCAAATTTTTGTGTATTTTGTAATTTTTTATGCAGAAAGGTAAAATCTATTGACTCACAATTAGCACTACCATGAAGTACAATATGTCACGAGAAAACAATCTCAGAATGGCGTGGGTAGGTGATAGCGTCCCAAAGTTATTACCGCATGAAGTGACAGGTCAGATTTACAAAAAATGGCCTAGGCATTTGGGTACAAATAGGCCTGAAGGGGTTAAGCTACTGATGTGCAAGGGCTATCATATCAAAACATAAACTACAGACATGCATCTACCTAAAAACACCAAAGAGAATTAGTCACTCCGGGTGGTACCGATATCGTCAAAATTGGCTCTTGGCTCATGGACTAGTTGCTCTTTGGTGCGTGTACTAATTTATTGCTATCCGGTTTGGACAGCTGTGAAATGGTATGTGCTGGTTTAGCCACACTTGCGCAAGCACACTGATTTTGAGAGATAACTATACAAATTCCTCAATTGAGGACACTATGCGCCTGCGCACTATTAGACTGGGCATTGTATTAGGGCAGTTTCACACGTCAGTGTCTCCGGTACGTGTAGTGACAGTTTTCTCACGTACCGGAGACACTGACACAGGTAGACATATTCGAATGAATGTGTCTATGCAGATGTCAGCGTGTTTTCACAGACCGTGTGTCCGTGTGCAAAACACGCTGACATGTCCGTTTTTGTGCAACAGCACGGATCACACGGACCCATACAAGTCAATGGGTCCGTGTAAACACGTACCGCACACGGATGCTGTCCGTGTGTTGTCTGTGTGCGATCCGTGTGCGTTTTTAAAAGTCAAAGGGTTAACATTGAAAATAATTTTTCAAAAACACAGACACACGGACAGCATACGGACAGCACACGGATGGTACACACGGACATACGGATAGCACACGGATGTCACACGGATGGCATACGTATGCACACAGACACACGGACATGGATAGCTCCGGTACCGTTTTTTCCGGTACCGGAATTATCTGGACGTGTGAAACTGCCCTTATAGTGTGTATCAGCGCCTCAGCACTTATTGACGTGAGATTCCCCATACACATGCGCGTTGGTAGTGGACAAATGTATCCTTGAGAGGATAGCCAGGTCACTTGTGTTGTTGCTAGGTGGCGCCTGCGCAATGGCACGGGGAGACGCGGCAGCATCGGATGATGTAAGATTTCTTCACACATGCGCATTGGTATTAGATCGGCGCCTCCTTGAGTGGAGAGACAGGGCACATCTGCTGCAGCTGTGTGGCGCTTGCGCAATGGCGTTGATAGGATGCTGCTTCATTAAGCCTGAGATTCCTTTTTTTTTTCTTCCCTTGCAAATGCCCAGCTGGTAGGACTCAATCATTCATTACCTATATATACTGAAGGAGATTAGGACATAACAATGCACTGAACTTGAGAAAGACACATTATTGTGTCGATACGCGTGGGTCCTGGGCCCCATGTAACCGAAATGTGTGCTTGTGCTCAGGGGCTAACTGCAATCATGTTGGGGGAAAGAGTGATTTAATCTGTACCTCTTTAGCCATCTTTGCTGGTAACAAGCTGTGTTTGCATGGCATAATTGTATTTCTGCCATATTAGAAATGAGTGTTCATGATTTTTAGGTATACAGCATATTTTTGTATTTATTTGTGTTATCTTTGGCTGTGTATTTAATACTGATAGCGCTTCATGATTGAGGCTCATATGCAAACAGCATACGGATAGACTACTGCAATAGCAGGAGTTAACGCCCCTTTACATTTAGCGATGCACCAGCGATCCCGACCACGATACGACCCGGTCAGGATTGCTAGTGCATCGCTAAATTGTCGCTAGTGAGCTGCCAAACAGGCAGATCTCACTAGCGATGCAGCAGCGGTCGGTGGTCGATACTTACCTTTCAGACACAGCGATGATGTCTTCTTCTGCCCGCGTCCATGTCTCGCTCGTCGGCGCCAGCAGGAAGCCGACGATGAGAAATTGACCAGGCCGATCTCGCGCGATCAGCAATAGCCAGTGGGGGAGCCGGTCGGAGGTGAGTATCACATGCAGCGATATCGCTGCTGCGTCACAAAATCGGTGACGCTTTAGCGATATCGCTAGCGATTTCGCTATGTGTAAAGGGCCCTTAAGGCAATATTAGCCAGCAATTATTTGTATTGGTTTACAGCACACTGATTGTGAAGTTAGGCCGGGGTCACACTGGCGAGGAATACGGCCGAGTGAGAGGCGTTAAAAGCACGCATTAGACACGGACCAATGATTCTCTATGGGGTCCCTCGCACCAGCCGTATATTTCTCATCCGTATTCTACGCTCCGTGCCAATCGCAGCATGCTGCGATTGTCAGCGTACTACGGTCGTAGTACGCCAATGCAAGTCTATGGGTGCGCAAAAAATACGGATTACACACGGACCACACATATGACCTGCGAGAAATACGCACCCGGTGTCTTTTAGCAAAGTCGGCAATTCAGTGCGCTATACAGTAAACTCACACTGACAGGTTTAATAAAGAAACGAAAGAATAGATATAGACACATAGAATACATATATATATATATGTATATATATATATATATATATTGTGAGGTGCCAAGGGGAGAGGTACTAGAAAACAGGTATGTTTCTCCCCGTTTCATTTCATATGTCTCCCTGTACTGATGATGAAGCCAGTTTATTTCACTGTAATCCAGTCCTGGTTTCCTTAGTGATCAGCATGGAAAGGACTGGTAGTTCCCCCTCCACTAATTCAATCCAGGTTTTGGTTTCCTGACTGGTCCAGCTAATATAATCAGGAGGAGCTGGAATCTCTCAGTCTATCGTCTGCTGAGCTGGGAGCTGACACAGTAAGATAACATGGACTTGTTTGCTGTTATATAGGTTTTTTTTGTAGTTAGCCTGCTATTGTTAGTTAGTGGCCAGACGGCCTTAGACGTTTTATTTCATGTTTGGCATGTGTAACATTGGATAACAAGTGTGCACAATAAATATGCCGTGTCCATATTGCTAGTCTGCTGAAGTGACTCCATAGCCACACGCTTGTGCCAAAGCAAAGATCCCAGCTGAGCTATCTATTCCCCACAAATGGTGTTTCGAATGCGGGCACTTGTGGCTGCTGGACTTTGACTGCAGAGAAAACGCTGTGTATGTCCTGGCTGAAAGCTTCTGCGCTTTTGAAGAGCCAAGAGTCCAGTAATATGGAGGAACTAGTGAAGCAGTTATTGCAAGCAAATGTGCAACAACAGCAGACTAATACTTGCTTCCAGAAGGCTCTGGAGCAGCAACACCAGATGCAGCAAGAGCAGTTGGAGGCAATAAAACAGGCCTTGGTTCGGCAACCCCGAGATGAGGGAGACCGTGCACAAAGCGCTGCTAGTGCGCAGAAAGCCGTACAGAAGACTTTGCTTAAAATGACCGTAGACGATGATGTGGAAGCATACCTCACCGTGTTTGAACGTATTGCAGAACGTGAGCACTTACCACTGGACAGATGGGCTGAGGTAGTGGCTCCATTCCTGAGCGGAGATCCACAAAAAGCCTATTACGATCTGAGTGGAGCGGATGCTATGGACTATATCAAACTCAAAGGTGAAATCCTGGCAAGGCTGGGAGTAAACACGTATGTACGTGCACAGAGGGTGCATTTATGGAATTTTGTGGAGCATCAGCCAGCCCGCTCACAAATGCATGATCTCATCCATCTAGTAAAAAAATGGCTGCAACCGGAGGCTTTGACGTCCGCACAGATGGTGGAGCATGTTGTTCTAGACAAGTACCTGTGGTCCTTACCCGCTAAGATCCAGAGGTGGGTTGGACAGGGTGACCCAACTACCGCCGACCAGTTGGTGAATATGGTCGAACGCTACAATGCTTCTGAAAGCCTACTCCAAGGGACGCTAGCACCCCACTGGCCCCCCAAGAAATCGCTGGAGAGTCCTGCGAAACCTACTCCATCTTCAAAAGAAGAGAACGTCACAATGAAGGGTAGCAGACCTACAAAGGACTATGGAGGTGGTACGGGCTCACATCAAGCCAGCAGACCTCGTCTGGGATCTCCATCGAGGAGACAAGGGCCTATACAGTGTTGGCGATGTCACGGGCTTGGCCATGTAGCAGCTAACTGCCCAATGACTACAGAGCCAATGGACTGTAATGCTATGAGGCATCTTCCATTATATGTGCAGTCAGTCTGTGTGGTGGAGACCCTCACGGGAAATGAACAACACGTGTGCCATGTCGAGGTTGACGGTTATAGTGTGAATGCCGTCTTGGATTCCGGCAGTCAAGTAACTTTGGTACATGCCAGTTTGGTGGACTCTAGCGCCCTAACGAACTTAACCGTGGGCATTAGTTGCATCCATGGAGATACTAAGAACTACCCCACTGCCTGGGTTACTCTTGCCACGCCAGTAGGGACCAAAAGACATCAGGCGGCAGTCATAAAGTCTATGGGACACAGTGTAATCCTGGGGAGAGACTTTCCCTTATTTTGGGACTTGTGGAACTTCAAAAGTGGCATGAACCCTCTAGTTGAAGACGGTGCTCCGGAGCTAGCCCCTGAACCATTGCAGCAAGACGACGGAGAACTCATCTCAGAGGAAGTACTATAATCTGTGGACTCTCCTCTGGCTGTGTATGCAGGCGAGGCAGACCAGCTAGAGGATGTTTTAGAAATGCCTGACCTTGAGGTGGCCCGTGGTAAGTTCGGGACCGCTCAGCACCAGGATCCTACTCTAGCAAGGGCGTGGGAAAACATAAAGGTCTCCGAGGGAAGACCATTGTACCCAGGGGCTCAAAACGAGTTCCCACATGTGGCGGTGCAGCAGGATATGTTGTATCACATAGACAAGGTGCGAGGGGTGGTGGTAGAACAACTAGTGGTACCTAAGTCCTTTCGCCAGGTAGTTTTGGAGTTGGCACATAAACATCCCTTGGGAGGTCACTTGGCGGTAGAAAAGACAAAACACCGTATTCTGCAACGTTTCTTTTGGCCGGGTCTAGTGGGAGACGTGACCCAGTACTGTCGGTCATGTCCTACGTGTCAATTGACCGCACCTATGTCACATTTTAGAAGCCCCTCAGTGCCCTTACCAATAATAGAGGTGCCCTTCGAGAGGATAGCAATGGATATAGTCGGTCCGTTAAATCTGCCAGGGGTCATCAGTACATTTTGGTAGTATTGGATTACGCCACGCGTTATCCCGAAGCAGTGCCCTTGCGGAATGCCAATGCGAAATCAATTTCAAAGGAGCTGGTTAATATGTTTTCCCGCACCGGCATTCCGAAAGAGATACTTACGGATCAAGGGACCCCCTTTATGTCTCGTATACTTAAGGATTTATGTAAACTGATAAAAATCTCCCATTTGCGTACCTCAGTATATCACCCTCAGACTGATGGTTTGGTGGAGCGCTTTAACAAAACCCTAAAGGGAATGTTGAAAAGGGTGGTGGATAAGGACGGGAGAGATTGGGATGCCCTACTACCATACCTCCTGTTCGCTATACGTGAGGTACCCCAATCCTCCACAGGCTTTTCACCTTTTGAGTTGGTTTATGGGCGGTGTCCTAGAGGCCTGTTAGATATTGCCAAGGAGACTTGGGAACAAGAGGTGACTCCTTATCGCAGTGTAATTGAACACATAACACTTATGCAGGACCGAATTGCAGCAGTTATGCCAATAGTTAAAGAGTGTTTAGAGCGCGCACAACATGCCCAAAGCACGGTATACAACCGAGCGGCAAAAACACGAGTCTTTCAACCCGGAGACAGGGTGTTGGTATTGGTGCCTACCATAGAGAATAAATTTCTTGCGAAATGGCAGGGACCATACGAAGTGCTGGAACGAGTAGGTGAAGTAAATTATAAGATACACCAACCAGACAAGAGAAAGCCCGAACAAATATACCACATAAACTTGCTTAAGGCCTGGCGGGACAGTGAGAGTCTGGTGGCAGGAGCGGCCCTTGAGGATGGGCCTCGAGGGGCACCACCTTCTAAGGTAAAGGACCCCCAGGTAGCTCCGCCAGAAGTGGGTATTGCAGACACGCTATCCGAAAGCCAAAAACGAGAGACCAGGGAGTTCATACAGAGGAACGCAGATATTTTCTCGGAACTTCCTGGCCGGACTCACCTAATTAAACATGACATTATTACTGATCCACAGGTGCGGGTACGGCTTAAACCATATCGAATTCCGGAGGCTCGGAGACAAGCCATTGCCCAGGAAGTGAAGAAGATGTTAGAGCTCGGGGTCATTGAGGAGTCCCGGAGTGATTGGGCTAGCCCTATCGTACTGGTGCCCAAACCCGATGGGACTATCCGATTTTGTAATGATTTTCGGAAAGTAAACGAAGTATCGAAATTCGATGCCTACCCGATGCCAAGAGTCGATGAACTGATAGAGAGACTGGGTTCGGCTAGGTACATATCCACTATTGACTTAACAAAAGGTTATTGGCAGATTCCCCTCACGGAATCAGCCAAAGAGAAAACTGCCTTTGTTACGCCCCAGGGATTATTCCAGTACCGAGATATGCCATTTGGGTTGCATGGTGCCGCAGCCACCTTCCAACGTCTAATGGATATTGTCCTAAAACCCCATGGCCAGTATGCATCTGCGTACTTGGACGACATTATTATCTTTAGCAATGACTGGGACACGCATTTGTCAAAAGTACAAGCCGTCTTAGACTCCCTAAAAACAGCTGGGTTGACTGCCAATCCCAAGAAATGTACGTTGGGATTGGAAGAGGCTCGCTATCTGGGATATAGCATAGGGAGAGGCGTCGTGAAGCCTCAAGCCAATAAAGTGGATGCTATTCAAAATTGGCCATGACCGGTAACCAAAAAACAGGTTGGAGCTTTTTTAGGGATCGTTGGTTATTATAGGCGGTTCATCAAACATTTTGCGACCATCGCAGCTCCTCTCACAGATCTTACTAAGGGGTTGAAATCTGTCACAATAAAGTGGAACGCAGAAGCAGAGGAGGCCTTTCAGCGATTGAAAACAGTCCTCTGTGACCAACCAGTGTTGGTTGCACCAGACTTTAAACGGGAGTTTATTGTCCAAACAGACGCCTCTGGGGTGGGCCTCAGCGCGGTTTTGTCTCAAGAAGTAAATGGCGAGGAACACCCAGTGGCCTATCTAAGCAGAAAGCTTACGAGAGCAGAAAAGAACTACAGTGTAGTTGAGTGGGAAGCCCTGGCTGTGAAATGGGCCCTGTGCACCTTGCGCTATTATTTACTAGGTCACCAGTTTAGGCTAGTGACGGACCATTCGCCCCTAACGTGGATGTCCCGGGCAAAAGAAGGCAATGCACGGGTGACACGCTGGTTCTTAGCATTACAAGGGTTTAAATTTTCCGTTGAGCACAGGGCGGGCACAGCGCACAGAAATGCAGATGCGTTGTCTAGAACGCACTGCTTGGTGACTCGTCGTGTCCGACCCCACGGGCTCGAACAGAGGAGGGGGGTGTGTGAGGTGCCAAGGGGAGAGGTACTAGAAAACAGGTATGTTTCTCCCCGTTTCATTTCATATGTCTCCCTGTACTGATGATGAAGCCAGTTTATTTCACTGTAATCCAGTCCTGGTTTCCTTAGTGATCAGCATGGAAAGGACTGGTAGTTCCCCCTCCACTAATTCAATCCAGGTTTTGGTTTCCTGACTGGTCCAGCTAATATAATCAGGAGGAGCTGGAATCTCTCAGTCTATCGTCTGCTGAGCTGGGAGCTGACACAGTAAGATAACATGGACTTGTTTGCTGTTATATAGGTTTATTTTGTAGTTAGCCTGCTATTGTTAGTTAGTGGCCAGACGGCCTTAGACGTTTTATTTCATGTTTGGCATGTGTAACATTGGATAACAAGTGTGCACAATAAATATGCCGTGTCCATATTGCTAGTCTGCTGAAGTGACTCCATAGCCACACGCTTGTGCCAAAGCAAAGATCCCAGCTGAGCTATCTATTCCCCACAATATATATACACGCATTCTATGTGTCTATATCTATTCTTTCATTTCTTTATTACAACTGTCATAGGGCTCCATTATATGTCCATTTTGCAAGCCTGCGAGAAAATCTCGCCATACGGATGCCATACGGATTACATACGGATGCTGACATGCGCAAAATACGTGACCACACCTTGATTACGGATGACATACAGAGCACTATTTAGGGGTCTGTCATCCATATTACGCATGTAAAATACTGACCGTATTTTGCGTCGGTTACTGTGGGGCTCTAAGTATTTGACTCTATTGTTTAACATCATGACCCATTTTTTTGTCTATTGATTCATGTCTGTTTCTTTCCAGACTTTTTAACTGCTTTAAAACAAGTGTTTGTTTGTATTGCTCATTGTAATAAAGAAATTTGTTGAGCCTGAATATTTGGCTTGGTGGTGATCCCTGTATTTTGGTGCATATGTGGCGCCCCTGAGGCTCAGTCGCCGCAGAGGTACTGCACCTTCTCCTAAGGTGTAGTGCCCCACCACCTAGGTAAGTTGGGAACTCCTTTCCACACTCCAACACCTGCATCCCACACACAGGATAGTTCAGTAGGTCCACCTAGCAGCTTCAGGCTGTGGGTAGCAGATCACCCTTTGTGGAACCTTGCTTTGTAACACGAGATGTGCTGGGAGGTGGGTGGAGTTAGTATAAAAGAGAGGGAAAGTTGAGAATTGTAAGTCAGTCTGACGGGAGGTCAGGCGAGAGGAGTTCAGTTCTGAAGTTAGTTTTGAGTTCAGTTTGAGTTCAGTTTAGAAAGAGTGCTGCAGCTGCCTCAGTGATCTGAGCCAGCTGGCACGGGAAAGAGAAGAGAAAGAGAAAGACGTAGACCTGCAACTTAAGCTTCCATAAGAGAGAGAAGGAACAGCGCGGAACGAAGGAGTCGGAGAACATAGAGGAGTTGTGGGTTGGAAGAGGAACCCTGTCTATAGGTTCTAAGCGCAAGGCTGGTGCCTGGTCCCCGAGGTTGTATGGACACTTATGGTTCTGCAGCAGACACCGGTGGAGTAGTTGGCTGTAAATGTACTACTCCCATCCAAGACTTGGGACACAACAGCAACCGATTAGAGAGCCAGGACTCTGAGAGGAGTCCCCGATAGAGGCTACAGCTGTCTGTCATACAAGTAGAGTTGTTAGGAACATCTGACAGGAGGAACTTCAGAGTAACCACGGAACTGGAGCTCTTCACACTAAAAGGCGCAATAGAGGAGTCGTTTAGGAAAGGCACATGTTGGCGGAGTGTTGGAGAGGAGAACCCTGATTTGCCCGGGAGGTTGATTGAGTCTCTACCCAGGAGGACACAACACGGAGGCAGGCACCAGTGGGTACCACGAACTGTGAGTAAAGCTTTGAAACTGCAAGCCCTGGTGTCCTCCATTCATTCGCCGCTAACACCTTCAGCACCGCTACATCTGGGTACCAGCATCTATACCATTCTGCGCCTCTCCTCATCCATTGCACCTACACTGCCCTGGGACTACAGCGCCACCTGTGGGGAGCTACACCATCTTTGCTGCACCACATGATCAGTCCCAGTGGATCTGCATGCAGCGTTGGCATACCATCTCCCTTGCCAAACACCACGGGTGGCGTCACGATCTATTCAAATAAACTTTAACACTATTAACATCACCGCCATTGATATTGGCCACGGACCGGGTCACCGCTGCTGTGACACATCCCCCTGACACCGGCCCGGTACCGGGTACCCCACTGTATGAGGGCGACCCACATACACTTTTCTCTTGTGTGGCTTCATGTTCATTCGTATGCATCAGGTGATCCCACTTCAAATTATTGAAAACTTAAATTTAGGATGCTGCCCGTTTATTCTATTTTTTGCTAAGAATGCAGACAAAGCAGCGCAGATCGCCAACAATTATGAGGCCAACCGGAAACCGGGGACTCGGAAGCCAGTCACCGCCAGTTGGAGAGGGGGTAAGCCTGCAACCAACCCCAGTGGCCCTGCCAGCCATCCCTCCAGAGACCCTGTCCCATTTGCCACCGCCAGGCCTACATCAGACGATTGCAGGTGTTTTCCTGCAGTCGGATTGGACATCTCACTGCCACCTGTCCAGAGAGGCAGAAGAACCCCCCAGGCAAGGTCTCTGGGCCTAAAGCCTCTGTTCTTTTGGTGGGTGGTTTGGTTGGGAGGATTGATGACAACATGCAGCACGTCCGGGTGGGGGCCCATCTTGCTACAGGCCTCAAGGACACTGGGGCTGAACGAACCCTCATTCGACCTGGACTGGCAGCCCCTAAAGAGTTTATTAAGGGAAAAACCCTAACTGTCACTGGGATTGGGGGTACCCACTGTCCCTCGCCAGTGGCCCGGGTTTTTCTTGATTGGGGTGCCGGGAGCGGGGTGAGGGAAGTGACCGAAAACCAGCCCACTGATCTTTTATTGGGGACTAATTTGGGGAGGATGGTTGCATACTACGTCCCTGACACCCCTCCCCAATCTGATAATAAGGGTAACGTTAACCCTCATGATGATGATGATGATGGGAAACTTAATGTGTTACCTGCCAATGCTTTGATGAGTAATGATGCAACTAATAACCATTCTTTCCCTAGGAATGATGCTGATGATGATGTAAATGTGCCAACTGAACCTGATAACCATTTTTCTGCAAAGGTTGATGTGTCCACAGGTACAGGAGTGCTCAGCCCCGTCACTCTGCGGAGTGAGATGGCTGAGGAACTCCTAGCAGGAGCAAGCGTCGGTGCTACAGGAAATGGGGAGGTGCATGGGAGCCTTGAGGAATGTTATGCCATGCCACTGACCAGTGCCACCGAGAAAGGTAACTGGCCCATAAGTAGCACTGCTTCTGAAATGGTAGGGGTGGATGGGGAGGTAGCGTCCATAGCAGCGCCAGCTGATGGGTCTGTAGAAATCCCCGGGGAGACAGCATACGTAGCCGCTGTCACCCGCAGTCAGATTGCCAGGAAAGCAGGTAGTGCCCTGACTTCTGGACCCTCCTCCGCTACAGGAGAGACTGAACCAGAGGTGAACTCAGAGCAGGTTCCAGAGGGTCCCAGTGAGGAAGGGACCTTGATGTCACTTCTGGCTACCGCCAGCCAGGGGTTCCAGGCCGCTCTGCACTCAGATGCGAGCCTGGAGAAATTGAGAGAACTCGCCAAGACGCCCACCTCCGTGACTGATAAGGAGAGGGTGTTCTGGGAACGAGGAAGGTTGTACCGGGAGACAGTACCCAGAGAATCCCAAAAGGAGTGGTTGAGGGAAAGACAGCTGGTCGTCCCCTATCAATTTAGGGCTGAGTTATTACGGTTTGCCCATGAGACTCCACTCGCTGGAAACTTGGGGATCAGCAAACCTAAGGCCTGGCTGTCTCAACACCTCTATTGGCCCAAGATGAGGACAGACGTGACCCAATACTGCCGTTCCTGTGCCACCTGTCAAATAGTGGGGAAGGCGGGGCCTGCTCTTAAGGCTCCCCTGATCCCTTTGTCAGTGATAAAGGAGCCTTTCCAGAGAATCTTGGTAGACATTATGGGCCTGCTGGCCGTCTCCAGCAGCTCTGGAAAGCAATACATTCTCACCGTGGTAGACTACGCTACCCGGTACCCAGAGGCAGTAGCTCTGTCCTCAACCAGGGCGGATAAGGTGGCGGATGCACTGGTGACCATCTTTTCAAGGGTAGGATTTCCCAGGGAGATGGTTATCGATCAAGGGATGCAATTCATGCCTCGCCTAATGGAGGCACTCTGTGAGAAAATGCAGGTGAGGCACATGGTATCGAGTGCGTATCACGCACAAACCAATGGTTTGTGTGAATGATTCAACGGTACCCTTAAACAGATGCTCCGCATGCTGGCTGAGACCCACACCTGCTATTCGCTTACAGAGAAGTTCCGCAGGCCTCGACGGGGTTCTCCCACTTTGAGCTCCTGTACGGCAGGCGAGTCCGGGGACCCCTTGGGTTGATAAGAGAATCCTGGGAAGATGAGCCAAACACCAATGAAGTGTCCATCGTGGATAATGTCATGCGCTTCCGTGACAAGATGCAGACCTTGATGCAGTTGGTACATGACAACATGGTGCAGTGTCAGGCTGACCAGAAGCACTGGTACGACCAGAACGCCCGGGAGCAGACCTACCAGGTGGGTCAAAAGGTGTGGGTGCTGGTCCCCGTACCAACGTGTAAGCTTCAGGCAGCCTGGGAAGGCCCATACGTCATCCACCAACAGCTCAACCCGGTCACCTACGTGGTCACACTTGACCACGCTCGGGGTAGATGCAAGGCCTTTCACATCAACATGATGAAGGCTTATCACGAACGTGAAGCCTGAGTCCTACCAGTCTGCAACCTGCCTGAGGACGGGGAGGAAGACCCCCTCCTGGACATGCTGGCCCAAGCCAAGGCTAATGGGTCCATTGAGGACATGTGTCACTTGAACCCATCCTGTGTGACCCGACCCGCAGGCCAGTAACAAAAACAACAAGACATGGCACGTGGTACTGTCCTGTGTGACACGACCCGCAGGCCGGTAACTAAAACAACAAGACACGGGGGAAGGGGAAACAGTTACAATGGTGGGCCCTGCGATAGGGAACGGGGAAGTGGAGACTGAGTCAGTGTCCCTCACACTCCTAACTTTCCCTATACAGGCTCCTCACCTGTCGCCGAGCTGGAACCTGTCACCCTAGTACACCGGTGCAGGCACTGGCCCCACCGCTGTACTAATACACACCAGGGAAAAATACAAACAGGGATAACACCACTTAGCTTTGCTCTGTTGCTATTGCTCCCAGCAACAGAGTAAGACACCAAAGTTCAGCGTCACCCCTGAATCTCGACACCTGAATTCAGCTTCCACCTGAAGCTATGACACCAAAGCTCCCGTGAGCTGCAAAGAACTCCTCTCTGTAGTTCCTTCCTTCCCCAGGCTTGGTTGGAAATGAGCAATATCACCAACAGTGATTGCAACCACCTGACACACTTTTATAGGTAAGAGCCTGCAATCACACCTGCTTCATAATCACGTGCACTAAACTAAAGTAACCAGAGTACAATGACCCTAACGGCCACCGGGGCAAAACTAAAACTGAAACCACACAGTGCAATGACCCTAATGGCCACCGGGGGCAAAAAACTAACTTTAAGCACACAGCTTAAGGAAAAAAAAAGGTTACTAGTAGTGTTGAGCATTCCGATACCGCAAGTATCGGGTATCGGCCGATATTAGCTGTATCGGAATTCCGATACTTAGTTCCGATACTTTTTTCATATCGAATACCGGAATCGGAAGTTCCCATAATGCTAGGAGCCCGCTCGATTTGATTCAGCCAATGGGGATCCTCAGAAGTGTGAGCATATCCTGTTAGGCATGTAGGCATGTTAACTACTGGCATGGCTGTGATTGGCTGCTGAAATGATGTCATGATGCACTATAAAAAGCGCTGCAGCCGCCATTTCTGGTCACTCTGCTGTGAATTCAGTTAGGGACAGGCTGCTGTTGAAGACTGTGAGGGACAGTTAGAAATAGCGATTCTAAAAACAATATTGTGCTTTATCCAGGCTATATAAACCACCACTGTAGCTTGATTTTCCCTAGCAGCGCTGTTTTCACAGCTGTCTGCAAGGGCTGTGTGAGTGCAGACCCACGCTGTGTAGTGTGTCCTGCAGGCACGTCTGCTTGTAGGCCGGCCAGTGTGTGTCTCTGCCTCATACACATTTTTCTTTTATTGATGCTTTTTTTTTTCTCCTGTATAGTGTGCTTCCATACGTATCCATATACGTTGGTTGCAAACACTAAAGGAGTGGACAGCGGAGCCTTTCAGCAGCCTTTCAGTGCTATAGCCCATTTCTCTGCACTGTTTTTGGCTGTCTGATAGGTCTCTCTGTGTGTGAGTGCAGCTCACGTTGCAGTGTGTTCTACAGCCACCGCTAGCTGTTGTCCGCTCAGCGTGCGTCACTGCCTCATACATAGTCCTTTTTTTGCAGCAAATTTAGCCAGATTTTTGCTTCTATATTAGTGTGCTTCCAACCGCATCCATTGTCATTGGTTGGTTGCAAACACTATATAGGATTAGATAGAGGAGCCTTTTTGCTGGCTTGTGCCCTTCAGGGCCAGCCAGGCTAGTATCACCCTATTTTTTGGAGCCTCATCAATTGCATTGTAGGTTAGCTTCCTGCATTGCAATCGCTCCAAAAAGTTTGTGATACTATAGCTTTCAAACTTTGGTCACATCCTTTCCTTTCCCCCCACCCAAAAAAAAAGGAAATAAAGTTCACCAAACACTCCACTTTACAGTTGTCTAGGCCACATTAGATCATATTAAAGTGTAGTACACACACTCTTAGCCAAATTAGTGTTTCTTATACTGGTTAGCAGGTGTTCAGGAATAAGAACACTAAGCCACCCCTTTTTTACTTTTCTGTCTATTTTTATCAGTCTACCAAGATGAAGAAGGCAGGGAGTAAGGCACGTGGTCGTGGCCGTGGAGTTTCAGCAAGGAGAGGACGGCGGGATTCAGCAGGGAGAGGACGTGGGGATTCGGTATCTGCTGCGGCCACCAGTGACCCGGCATCCCCCACTTTTACCAGGCAACAGTCCTTCATGCGCAGCTTTGTAGGACCTCGCCGTACCCCACTGCTGCGTGACGAACAAATTGAAGCCGTTGTCGGATGGATGGCAGCTAACGCATCCACTTCAATGACTTCCGCATCCTCCCAAGGCCAGAGCACTGAAGAGCAACCATCTGTCTCTTCACCACCAGCCAAATTGCCCAGGCAGTCTGAGAGCCCTGGACAGGAGCCATCTCAATCTTTACTTCTGTTCTCAGAATCTGTTGGCTTGGAAAGAGGTGGCCAGCCAAGCAGCATTCTAGAGCGTGAACAAGAGGGAGTATGCAGTGATGCGCAACTGCTTTGTCCCTCTGAATCTGAAGAGGCGGGTGGGCCAGTGCCTATGGTCAGCACACCTCAGTATGCATCAGATGATGATGAGACTCAGTTGCCAATTTCTGGTGCGTACGGTGCTGGCGAGACAACCCAGGACCAGCCGGTGCTTGAAGAGGGGAGTGGAGATGATGAGGTCCTTGACCCATCATGGCGTCAGCCACAGGAAGGTGGTGGGAGCAGCTCTGAGGAAGAGATTCCCCGAACGGCCAAAAGAGGAGGGAGAGGGCGGGGGCAGACTTGGTTGCCTGTAGCCTCCACTTTGGCACCCGTGAGGAGCAATCCTCTTCCAAAACACAAAACGGGCGCTCCCAGGACTTGCAGTGCGTGGTCTTTTTTTGACACAGTTGCAGATGACATTTGCTTTGTCAAATGCAAGCTGTGTCATCAGAAAGTGAAACGAGGGGAAAAATGTGAGCAACCTCAATACCACAAATATGTGGAAACATGTGCGTACCAAGCACGAGGTGGAGTTACACAGACACACTGAAGATGTAGGCCAACCTTCAGCAGCACCTACCACCTCTTCAGCTCGTGTTGGGGCCTCTTCCTCCAGCTCACACACAGTTGGTTCGGCTTCCTCACTGGAACGCCATGGAAGAACCACTGCCACTGTTGTCCAGAGACCCAGTGAAACTCCACCCACTGAACCACGTTCGCAGTCATCAGCACCCTCCCAGGCCACTCACCAGCAATCGGTAGCACAGGCATGGGAGAAAAAGCGGCTATACTCGGCAAACCATCCCCGAGCACTGGCTCTGAATGCCGGCATTGCCAAACTACTGGCCCTTGAGATGCTGTCATTCAGGCTGGTGGAGACTGACACATTCCGGAACTTTATGTCATTGGCAGTTCCACAATACAATGTGCCCAGCCGCTTTTATTTCAGCAGGCAAGCTGTCCCTGGCCTGCAAAAGCATGTGGAGGGAAAAATTAAAAATGCGCTACTAAATGCCGTCAGTAGCAAGGTCCACCTGACCACCGATGCGTGGACCAGTAGCCATGGACAGGGACGATACCTTTCCCTCACTGCCCATTGGGTCAATGTTGTGGAGCCGGGTACAGATCTGGAGAGTGGCTCTGTACGTATTCTGCCAACTCCAAGGATTGCAGGAATGTAGTCTGTACATATTGAGTCCTCCTCCTACTCTAGTTCCTCGGAATCAGCACTGTGTGAGCCTGTTAGGCCAGATATGAGCACAGGTGTGGCCAAACGTCAACAGGCCGCCCTTAAATTAATTTCTTTGGGGAATCGGAGCCACACAGCACAGGAGCTCTGGAATGCCATCAAGCAGGAGAGCGATGTGTGGTTTGTGCCAGCGAATCTCCAGCCAGGTTTGGTAGTGAGTGACAATGGCCGAAATCTAGTGGCAGCTCTGGGCCTAGGCAACCTCACTCACATACCATGTCTGGCACACGTGCTCAATTTGGTCGTGCAGAGCTTTCTGAGGGACTATCCGGATCTTGATGCACTGCTGTACAAGGTTCGCCTAGAGTGTGCTCACTTGCGGCGTTCCAGCATGGCAAGATCGCGCATTGCATCTCTGCAACGCCGATTCCGCCTGCCAGAACATCGCATCATATGTGACCTCCCCACCAGGTGGAATTCAACGTTACATATGTTGGAGCGGTTGTGTGAGCAGCAGGCAGCAGTAATGGAGTACCAGCTGCATCAGGCGCAAACAAGTCGCACTGTGCGCCGGACACACTTCACCACCACTGAGTGGGCCACTATGAGGGACATCTGCCAAGTTTTGCGTGCCTTCGATGACTCCACGCGGATGGCCAGTGCAGATGATGCACTAATCAGCATGACTGTCCCCCTCATCTGTCTGCTTCAAAAAACCTTACAAGCACTAAGTGAGGAGGTTTTTGAAGAGGTCGAGGATGAGCAGTCAGAAATGCCATCTGTTTCTGGCAAGTCTGCGCAACGTGCTTCCACACAAAGGCCCAGGCAGGGGACACTTAGTGAGGAGGATGACGAGGAGTCAATGGAGGAGGAGGAACACATCTCTCCAGAGGAGGGAGGTACACAAGGCTCTAGTAGTCAGTGTGTACAGCGAGGGTGGGGTGATGCTGAGCAGGCAGAGATGCTGCCTCAAGCTGGGGACAGCGTTTCCGGTCCAGTTGGCAGTCTGCAGCACATGGTTGATTTCATGCTGCAGTGCTTGTTAAATGACCGCCGCATCGCCAACATTCTCCACACGGCTGATAATTGGGTGTACACCCTCCTAGATCCTCACTACCGGGACAACTTACAAAGCCTCATACCACAGTTGAACCGGGAGCGAAAAATGCGGGAGTACCAAGAAACACTTGTGCAGGCCATCATGTTCTCCATTCCCCCCACAAGTGTTGCTGGTAGTGCTTTTCAAAGCAGCCATGTGGGTAGAGGCAGTGGAGGAAGCTCTGCACAAAGAGGTAGCAGAGGCAGTGCCGCAGGACAAGGCAAGGCCAGTATGGCCCAAATGTGGAAAAGTTTTGTGGGACCGCCACAAACGGCTACACCATCACAGACGGCTCCAGTCAGCAGGAGGCAACGTTTCCGTCAGATGGTGACAGACTACTTGTCGTGCCCTGTTAGTGTTCTCCCAGACGGCTCTTCCCCGTTCAAGTATTGGGTCTCTAAGCTGGATACATGGCCAGAGCTTAGCCAGTATGCATTGGAGGTGCTGGCTTGCCCTGCTGCCAGTGTATTATTGGAACGTGTCTTTAGTGCTGCAGGTGGTGTGGTAACAGACCGTCGCACGCGACTATCCGCAGATAATGTTGACCGGCTTACTTTTGTGAAAATGAACAAGGCCTGGATCTCACCTGAATTTGCCAGTCCTCTTCCAGAATAAATAATTGGCTGGCAACAGGATCCAGGTCTCCTGTTGTGTTCATGTTTCTATGACCTGAACTTTATTTCCTGGGCTACAGCAATGCCCGTTGTTGCTCAGAAGTGCTGTCCGCACAGACAAAACACTTGCTCATGTGTAAGTGGGGTTCGGTAACGTCAGCTGATCCCCTGCTGTGTGTATGGCAAACTCTCCTGCTGCCTACAACTTCTGACTACCTCTGATTTAATATGTTCTCTGATTTGCCCTCTGTCTCCACTCTGTTTTGAGTATTTCCTCCGGCCTACAACACCGCCTGTTTCTGCTCTCAAGTGCTGTCTGCACAATCCACACTTGATCCTGTGGTACCTGGGTCCTGTAACATCTGCTCATCTCCAGAGTTGAGCACGGCAATGTCTCCTGCTTTGTCTACATTCCCACTACTTGTAGTGGAAATGTGGACAGAGCAGGAGACATTGCCTGACTCACCTCTAGGGAGAAGCTGCTGTTACAGAACCCCAATAACACAGGAACAAGTGTGGGTTGTGCAGACGGCATTTCAGAGCAGCAACTGGCGTGGTTGGAAGCCAGCGGAAATACTCGAAACAGAGTGAAGACAGAGGCCTAATTGGATTACGTTGACAGTTAGTAGTAGTCTAGAAACAATCGCAAACTGCCACCAAGTAGGCCTCGGCCTACTACCTGATTTTCCCTGGGCTCCGACACCGCCAGTTGGTGCTCAGAAGTGCTGTCCGCACAGTCAAAACACTCACTCATGTGTAAGTGGGGTTCGGTAACGTCAGCTGATCCCCTGCTGTGTGTATGGCAAAGTGTCCTGCTCCCTCCACAGTCAAACAACCTCAGATTTACACCTGGCTCGAAGTAGGCCTCGGCCTACTACCTCATTTTCCCTGGGCTCCGACAATGCCAGTTGGTGCTCGGAAGTGCTGTCCGCACAGACAAAACACTCGCTCATGTGTAAGTGGGGTTCGGTAACGTCAGCTGATCCCCTGCTGTGTGTACGGCAAACTCTCCTGCTGCCTACAACTTCTGACTACCTCTGATTTAATATGTTCTCTGATTTGCCCTCTGTCTCCACTCTGTTTTGAGTATTTCCTCCGGCCTACAACACCGCCTGTTTCTGCTCTCAAGTGCCGTCTGCACAATCCACACTTGATCCTGTGGTACCTGGGTCCTGTAACATCTGCTCATCTCCAGAGTTGAGCATGGCAATGTCTCCTGCTTTGTCTACATTCCCACTACTTGTAGTGGAAATGTGGACAGAGCAGGAGACATTGCCTGACTCACCTCTAGGGAGAAGCTGCTGTTACAGAACCCCAGTAACACAGGAACAAGTGTGGGTTGTGCAGATGGCATTTCAGAGCAGCAACTGGCGTGGTTGGAAGCCAGCGGAAATACTCGAAACAGAGTGAAGACAGAGGCCTAATTGGAGTACGTTGACAGTTAGTAGTAGTCTAGAAACAATCGCAAACTGCCACCAAGTAGGCCTCGGCCTACTACCTGATTTTCCCTGGGCTCCGACACCGCCAGTTGGTGCTCAGAAGTGCTGTCCGCACAGACAAAACACTCGCTCATGTGTAAGTGGGGTTCGGTAACGTCAGCTGATCCCCTGCTGTGTGTATGGCAAAGTGTCCTGCTCCCTCCACAGTCAAACAACCTCAGATTTACACCTGGCTCGTAGTAGGCCTCGGCCTACTACCTCATTTTCCCTGGGCTCCGACAACGCCAGTTGGTGCTCGGAAGTGCTGTCCGCACAGAAAAACACACTTGTTCATGTGAAAGTGGGGTTCGGTAACGTCAGCTGCTCCCCTGCTGTGTGGAGGGCAAACTGCTGCTGCCTCCAAATTGTAACTACTTCACATTTAAACATTCTCTGATTTGGCCTCTGTCTCCACTCTGTCTCTAGTATTTCCCCTGACCTCCAACACCGCCAGTTCCTGCTCACAGTTGCCGTCCACGCATTCCACACGTGTTCTTGTGTTACTGGGGTTCTGTTACGTCAGCAGATCCCCCAATATGTGTCCGCCACTGTCTCCTGCGCTGTCCACCTTCCCACTGCAAGCGGTGGGAATGTGGACAGAGCAGGAGACAGTGGCAGACACACATCAGGGGATCTGCTGACATTACAGAATCCCAGTAACACAGCAACACGTGTGGATTGGGCAGACGGCTACTGTACGCAAAAACTGGCGGTGTTGGTAGTCACGTGAAATCCTGGAAACAGAGTGGAGACAGATGCCTAATTGGAGCACATTGACAGTCTGTTGTAGCCTACAAACACTGTAAAACTGCCACCAAGTAGGCCTCGGCCTGCACCCTGGTTCTCCCTGGGCTCCAACAAGGCTAGTTGGTGCTCAGAAGTGCTGTCCACACAGAAAAACACACTCGGTCATGTGAACGTGGGGGTCAGTAACGTCAGCTGATCCCCTGCTGTGTGGAGGGCAAAGTGTCCTGCTCAGTTCAAAGTCAAAATACCTCAGCTTTACACCTGGCTCCTAGTAGGCCTCGGCCTGCACCATGATTGTCCCTGGGTTCCAACAACGCTAGTTGGTGCTCGGAAGTGCTGTCCACACAGAAAAACACACTTGTTCATGTGAAAGTGGGGGTCAGTAACGTCAGCTGATCCCCTGCTGTGTGGAGGGCAAAGTGTCCTGCTCCCTTCAAAGTCAAAATACCTCAGCTTTACACCTGGCTCCTAGTAGGCCTCGGCCTGCACCATGATTGTCCCTGGGTTCCAACAACGCTAGTTGGTGCTCGGAAGTGCTGTCCACACAGAAAAACACACTCGTTCATGTGAAAGTGGGGTTCAGTAACGTCCGCTGCTCCCCTGCTGTGTGGAGGGCAAACTGCTGCTGCCTCCAAATTGAAACTACTTCAGATTTAAACATTCTCTGATTTGGCCTCTGTCTCCACTCTGTCTCTAGTATTTCCCCTGACCTCCAACACCGCCAGTTCCTGCTCACAGTTGCCGTCCACGCATTCCACACGTGTTCCTGTGTTACTGGGGTTCTGTTACGTCAGCAGATCCCCCAATGTGTGTCCGCCACTGTCTCCTGCGCTGTCCACCTTCCCACTGCAAGTGGTGGGAATGTGGACAGAGCAGGAGACATTGTCAGACCAACATCAGGGGATCTGCTGACATTACAGAATCCCAGTAACACAGCAACACGTGTGGATTGGGCAGACGGCTACTGTACGCATAAACTGGCGGTGTTGGTGGTCACGTGAAATCCTGGAAACAGAGTGGAGACAGATGCCTAATTGGAGCACGTTGACAGTCTGTTGTAGCCTACAAACAATCTAAAACTACCACCAAGTAGGCCTCTGCCTACACCATGATTGTCCCTGGGCTCCAACAACGCCAGTTGGTGCTCGGCAGTGTCTTTGGCACGGGGACTCCCTGTTGCCCAGCCTGGTTCCAGCACGCCTGCTGTTTCCGGGTAGTGTCAAGGTCACTATGCCACCAATCCGTTGTCCTGTCGTCTTGCGGCCGGGTTATCCGACTCTACGGTGCCTGCAGTTTAGGTGACTTCTATGTGGGCTGCGGGAACTGGCACTGAAGGCTGGATCCGTAGTGCCAATGGGACATGGACCCCCTGTAGGACTGTGGGTTTCGGTAACTGCGGCCGGCTTGCGGCCTGGCTACTTTGCTTTCAATGGGTACCTTCTGCTACCCACCCGGGTTCCAGCACTGTCTGCTGGTTCTCGCCAGAGCCTTTGGCCTAGGTACCTCCATCTCGGTATCCGAGGTCCAGCACCGTCATCTGGTCCTTGGTAGTGCTTTCTAGCACAGGTACCTCCTGCCTAGTAACCGTGGTCCAGCACCATCAGCTGTTCCGCGGTAGTGCCATTGGCTCTTGTAGCTTTTGATACCCATCTGGGTTCCAGCACCGTCAGCTGGTTCTCGGCAGTGTCTTTGGCACGGGGACTCCCTGTTGCCCAGCCTGGTTCCAGCACGCCTGCTGTTTCCGGGTAGTGTCAAGGTCACTATGCCACCAATCCGTTGTCCTGTCGTCTTGCGGCCGGGTTAGCCGACTCTACGGTGCCTGCAGTTTAGGTGACTCCTATGTGGGCTGCGGGAACTGGCACTGAAGGCTGGATCCGTAGTGCCAATGGGACATGGACCCCCTGTAGGACTATGGGTTTCGGTAACTGCGGCCGGCTTGCGGCCTGGCTACTTTGCTTTCAATGGGTACCTTCTGCTACCCACCCGGGTTCCAGCACTGTCTGCTGGTTCTCGCCAGAGCCTTTGGCCTAGGTACCTCCATCTCGGTATCCGAGGTCCAGCACCGTCAGCTGGTCCTTGGTAGTGCTTTTTAGCACAGGTACCTTCTGCTTAGTAACCGTGGTCCAGCACCGTCAGTTGGTCCTCGGTAGTGCCATTGGCTCTTGTTCCTTCTGCTACCCATCCGGGTGCCAGCACTGTCTGCTGGTTCTCGCCACAGCCTTTGGCCTAGGTGCCTCCATCTCGGTATCCGAGGTCCAGCACCGTCAGCTGGTCCTTGGTAGTGCTTTTTAGCACAGGTACCTTCTGCTTAGTAACCGTGGTCCAGCACCGTCAGTTGGTCCTCGGTAGTGCCATTGGCTCTTGTTCCTTCTGCTACCCATCCGGGTGCCAGCACTGTCTGCTGGTTCTCGCCACAGCCTTTGGCCTAGGTGCCTCCATCTCGGTATCCGAGGTCCAGCACCGTCAGCTGGTCCTTGGTAGCGCTTTTTAGCACAGGTACCTTCTGCTTAGTAACCGTTGTCCAGCACCGTCAGTTGGTCCTCGGTAGTGCCATTGGCTCTTGTTCCTTCTGCTACCCATCCGGGTGCCAGCACTGTCTGCTGGTTCTCGCCACAGCCTTTGGCCTAGGTGCCTCCATCTCGGTATCCGAGGTCCAGCACCGTCAGCTGGTCCTTGGTAGCGCTTTTTAGCACAGGTACCTTCTGCTTAGTAACCGTTGTCCAGCACCGTCAGTTGGTCCTCGGTAGTGCCATTGGCTCTTGTTCCTTCTGCTACCCATCCGGGTGCCAGCACTGTCTGCTGGTTCTCGCCACAGCCTTTGGCCTAGGTGCCTCCATCTCGGTATCCGAGGTCCAGCACCGTCAGCTGGTCCTTGGTAGCGCTTTTTAGCACAGGTACCTTCTGCTTAGTAACCGTTGTCCAGCACCGTCAGTTGGTCCTCGGTAGTGCCATTGGCTCTTGTTCCTTCTGCTACCCATCCGGGTGCCAGCACTGTCTGCTGGTTCTCGCCACAGCCTTTGGCCTAGGTGCCTCCATCTCGGTATCCGAGGTCCAGCACCGTCAGCTGGTCCTTGGTAGTGGTTTCTAGCACAGGTACCTCCTACATAGTAACCAGGGTCCAGCACCGTCAGCTGTTCCTCAGTAGTGCCATTGGCTATTTTCCTTCTGCTGCCACTACGGGTTCCAGTACTGTCAGCTGGTTCTCGCATGAAGACAACCACCAAGATACAGAACAAAAGACAGAAGAACAAGATGCAGAAGAAGCAAAAGCAGAAGAACAGAAAGCAGAAGAACATTAAGCATAAGACAAAAAATCAGCATAGAAGAAATCAAAATTATAAGCAGCAGAAGACTAAGCAGTAAATGGGGGTGAGTCCATTCCTCCTCGTGGTGCCCCTGGAAAATGCCTGCTGCTGCAGGCCAAACTGAACGCGGACAAATCCTGTTGTAAATCTTTTGTGACAGGCAGAACGTAAGGTGTAATCTTATAACTTTTATAGATAAGTACTACAGGAATGCCTGTCGCCATAAGAAAATGAAGAAAAAGAAGAATAGGAAGAAGATGAAGAAATAGCATATGAAAATTAATAATAGCTGAATAAGAAGAATATGAAGAATGGAAAAAAAAAATTAATGGGAAGAAGGTGAAGAAGAAGAAGAAGATGAATAAGGTGAAGAAAAAGTTTATGAAAAAAATGCTACTGCTGCGGATCATGAAGGAGAAAGTGTGGGAGAAGTACAAAAGAAGGTGAAGAGCATGGAAGTTGTGAAACATACATATCTGACTAAATATAAAAAAGTTAACATAGTCAATATCATTTTAACGCCGAACGTCTTGAAAAAAAAAATTGGAATTAATGCTATGCCATGTGATTTGAATAAACCACTATGCTTTTAATGTCTCCTCCACCTCCCACAATACATTCTACATGATTCTTATTTGTTTTCAATTATGTAGAATTAGCCAACAAGGAAATAAAGGCCTTTTTTTAATTCCGATACCGGAAGTCCCATTGACTTGAATGGGACTTCCGGTATCGGAATCGGCGATACCCGATATTTTTTTCGTATCGGGCGATACCATCCGATACGATATTTTAGACCATGACAACATGGAGGTAAGTCCCACACTAACCGTACCCCAGCGGTCGCAGTTGTTGGCCATCCTGGAACTCTTCTGGGCCGTGTTCTCCAACCAACCCGGACGGATTGAGTTAGCGGTACACGAGGTGGACACCGGAAATCATGCCCCACTACGGCGAACCCCTTATCTGAGGAGGTGCAGCAGGTTATGCGTCAAGAGATTGATGAGATGTTACAGCTGGAGGTGATTCAGCGGTCCAAGAGCGCGTGGGCCTCACCTGTAGTTCTCGTGCCTAAAAAGGATCGGACCACCCGTTTTGCGTGGACTACAGGGTGCTCGATGCCATCACAATCTCTGATGCACACCCGATGCTGTGCATCGAAGATCTGCTTGAGCGGTTGGCAAACGCAAAATACATATTCATCATGGATTTGAGTCGGGGATACTGGCAGATTCCCCTGAGCCCTGCAGCGCAGGAGAGATCCGCCTTTATCATCCTCTTTGGACTGTATGAGTCCACGGTCATGCCCTTCAGCATGCAAAATTCCCCTGCCACTTTCCAGCGGATGGTCAACCACCTGCTTTGGGGACTGGAGAAGTACTCCATGGCGTACCTGGATGACATTGCCATCTTCTGTTCCACCTGGGAGGAACACCTTCAGCATCTCCTGGAGGTGCTCAAGCATATTCACCAGGCAGGTCTGACCATCAAGCCTGGAAAGTGCCAAATGGGCATGAGCAAGGTCCACTACATGGGACACTGAGTAGGTGGGGGTTCCATGAGTCCAGAACTGGAGAAAGTGGACACAATCGTGCCCTCGCCCACCCCCAGGACCAAGAAACAGGTGATGTCCTTCTTGGGCACTGCAGAGTACTATAGGCAGTTCGTGGAGGACTATAGCACCCTTGCAAAACCCTTGATGGACCTCACCAAGCGGAATCTACCCCAAACAGTCAACTGGACAGAGGGCTGCGAAGCGGCCTTCCAAGGTTTGAAAACAGCCCTGTGCAACTCTCCAGAGTTGAGAGCAGTCGACAGCAGTCGCCCATTCCTGGTACAGACCGACGCCAGCGAGTTTTTTCCTCGGTGCTGTGCTCAGCCAGGTCGACTCAGTGAACAAAGAGCACCACGTGTTGTACCTGAGCCGGAAACTTCTGCCGAGGGAAGTGGCATACTCCATCATCGGGAATGAGCGCCTGGCCATGGTCTGGGCGCTGCAACGGTTGCAGCCCTACCTGTATGGGTACACCTTCACGGTAGTAACTGAACACAACCCTCTGAGCTAGCTGCACACAGTGTCCGGAACCAACAGAAGGTTGCTATGCTGGAGCCTTGCCCACAAGCAGTATGACTTTACCGTACAACACAAAAAGGGCCGTGAGCATAGAAATGCCGACGGGTTGTCCCGCCGGGGCGAACCCGCTGAGGTGCACATGGCTGAGTACCAACAGGTCCTGCCTCATTATTGCACTCTAAAAGGGGGAGAACGCTGAACACCAAAACGTGTGTTGGGCTGGCATCATCACCCACAGGAGGTAAAAACCGATCTCTGCACTACATGTACTATTTATATAAGACTATAGGTTGCTAGTATAGGAATCACTGTGCTTCTATGGCGTTTTTCATAGCAATGCAATGTCTTATGAGTGATTACTGGGTTTTTTTTTTATATGTGCAACCTCTTGTTGTTTTAAATGTGGCTAGAGGTGCCTCATTTTGGGTTTCCCACTTTTTAAACTTTGTATGTTATGTATGTCTTTTGGCTATCTAATAAAGGTTTATATATTTTTGTGAGTTTTGGGTTCACATGTGTTTTTTTCGGATTTATCTAAAAGGGGAGGTGTAATGGTAATGTAAAATATCATGTATGATTTCTATGGAACATTCCAGAATCGTCCACTCTGTACACTCCCTAGAATGATTCACAGCAGCACAGAGCCAGGCGACCCCCCCTGTTCTTGTCCCTGTGTGCCTGTCACACATTGCAGCTTTGTGTTTCCTCTGGCAGCCTGTAACCTGAGAGAGCAGCAACTCACCCCCTTGTTCCTCCCCCACAGCTCACACACACGACCAGTGTAACCTGAATTACTAGTCCCTGGCTACCCTCCTTCCAGCAGGGGGTCTCTTTGTCTCCAACATGTGCAGCCATTCTCATAGACAATAATGGGAATCTAATTATTTGGCCATAAAAAGCGGCGGGTTTATGGTAAAAACATGAAAATTACATTTCTGTGACATGCGTCGACTCAGCTTCGTAGCCCATGTTTTTCACGGCTCCAGCGCCAACAGAACCAGAGAAATGGATTTCTCCTGAACGGTGTGGAATAACTAGTTCGAGTTTGGTTTTGGATGAATGCCATCGGCAAGCTAGAAAAGATGATACTATGTGCGTTTCTATACAAGGTACCCTCTGCGAGTTATGGTTACAGTGCTCCGTATGTCATCCGTAATCAAGGTATGGTCGCGTATTTTGCGCATGTAAGCATCCGTATGTAATCCGTATGGCATCCGTATGGCGAGATTTTCTCGCAGGCTTGCAAAATGGACATATAATGGAGCCCTATGACAGGGTTTCTAAACAGAAACCAAAGAATAGATATAGACACACAGAATGCATATATATATATATATTCTATATGTATTCTATGTGTATATATCTATTCTTTCGTTTCTTTATTAAACCTGTCAGTGTGAGTTTACTGTATAGCGCACTGAATTGCCAGCTTTGCTAAAAGACACTGGGTGCGTATTTCTCGCAAGTCACATGTGTGGTCCGTGTGTAATCTGTATTTTTTGCGCATCCATAGACTTGCATTGGCGTACTACCGTGGTAGTACGCTGACAATCGCAGCATGCTGCGATTGGCACGGAGCGTAGAATACGAATGAGAAATATACGGCTGGTGCGAGGGACATCATAGAGAATCATTGGTCCGTGTCTAATGCGTGCTTTTAGCACCTCTCATTCGGCCGTATTCCTCGCCAGTGTGACCCCAGTCTAAGGATTAATTCCAGAGTATATAGGTTCCAGTGTTAGGCAGCAGGGTATTGTACGTCACTGTATACACATCAGTGCAAGGCCTGCAGGCACATTATGTGTGTATATACTGTACGTATCATTGCATATATCAAGAGGGTCCTGTGTTCTGCTGCTGGTAACTGTGGGATATATTGGCCGTATATACCTAGCCCCAGGTGTAATTGGCTAATAGAGTTTTTTTTTTTATTGGAAAGCAATCCAGAGCCCTTTTTTTCTCCTCCATTTGCTTTTTGACACTGCACACTACAACCAGATCCTTTTCCTAGCACAGCGTGAAAATCCAGCAATTTTAAAGGGGTCCCAAACATTCCTTTTGAGTGCGGAGAGAAATATTTATTTTTTATGTAGTACTGTTGAGTAGTTTTTTACAGTGGGGTACATCTGTGACACACCTCATCCACCCGTCTGCCAAAAACTTTTGTCTTTTTAGCCCTAAATTCATTTTTTTTTGCTGTCTGGCACTGTACTTATATACAGCACTATTTAGCCAAAAAGATAAAAAAAAACAGGCCACACATTTTTTGGTGTGGTATCTGCGTGCCAGCTCATATCTGTGTGTGCTCAAAGTTTGGCCAGTTTATGGCTGTTTTCTTTTTTGGTTCGGGGGTATCACTAGACTTATATACAGCAGTTTTTACATCCCCCACCCAAAAAAAAATTGTCGTAGTGGTATCTCCGTTCCAGCTCATATCTGTGTGTGCTCAAATTTTGGCCAGTTTACGGCTGATTTCTTTTTTTTGTACGGGGATGTCACTGGACTTATATTCAGCAGTATTCACCCCCCCAACATTTTTTTTAAAAAAACAGAACAATTAGTGGTACCTCCGTGTCGGCTCATATCTGTGCATGCTCAAAGTTTGGCCAGTTTATGGCTAATTTATTTTTTGGTCCTGGGTGTCCCTGAACTTAGATACAGCATGTTTTTTTCCCAAAAATTAAAAAAATACATGCAAAACAATTTTCGCAGTGGCATCTGCATGCAGCTCATATCTGCGTGTGCTCAAAGTTTGGACAGTTAACGGCTGTTTTCTTTTTTGGTCCAGGGTGTCACTGGACTTAAATACAGCACTATGTTGCATTTTTTTTTAAAAAACAGACCACATTTTACAATAGGGTATATCTGTGACACACCTCTTACATCCGGGTCTCAAAAATTGAGGCATTTTTGGCCTAAATTCCCTTTTTTTGCCAGTCTGTCACTCTCGTTATATTCAGCACTCTTTTGCATCCAATAAAAAGAACTATATATATATTTTACAGTGTGGTATATCTGTGATGTGCCTCATAAGTCCGTGTGATTAAAATTTGGGGATTTTAGGCTGGTGTTCCAGTGTTTTCCTGTCTGTTACTCCAGTTATATACAGCACTCTGTTGATTTTTTAAAAAAAAAACAGGCCACATTTTACTGTGGGGGATGTCGGTAAAAAGAATTCAGTTTAAAGTTGTTATGGCAGCTTCATGACTGTGTTAAATGCTCCAACTACTACCACCATCATCATCTTCCGCCTAGAGGCAGTCACTGTGCAGATAGAAAGTCTGAGTAGCAGAGGGTGAATGCTTAGGCGCTGTTGTACTCTGTCTTGTACTCTGTCTCTGTATTACAAAGGCTTAATCTTCATGATGAAATCATGCCTGGAAGAGTCACAGCAAGATTATGTGGAAATTCACAGGGACAGGACTTACAACAACCGAAGCCTGATGTTCCTGGGCAGGATTGTGACAAAAAAAAACAGGCCACACTTTTTTCGGTGTGGTATCTGTGTGCCAGCTCATATCTGTAAATACCAACGAGTCAGACGTAAACACACATGATATATCACCTAATCAATATTTGCAATCATGTGCGTATATGGATTACTGACACCTATCATCAACTACTACATAGAAATATCCCAAAAAAGATGATTGCAAGGCAAGATTTATATCTCAAAAATACAATTTTTAGTAGAGAAATTCATTTAAAGCCATAATGCCGAAAAATAGGGAAAGTAGGAAGGACAATACACTCACTACCTAAAATCACTCATAGACGTGCATGGCCAGGTGGCAGAAAACACCATAGATCATGGAGGGGTTAAAACAAATAAGAAAATAGCAGCCTAAGCAAAGTAATTGATATATCTTACAGTAGCAGCACCTGCCACCTAACAAATGTTCTTATCTTCCCATAGTGGGATAAACACTCTGCCAATATACTATTGCTCCAACCTATGCATATGGAAAACAACACCTCCTCACAATAGTATTAGCTTGTGTACCCATACAATGCTAACTAGACAGGATCCATATCCAAATCCATAAGGTACAATTACCTCTAGGGTATCCACAGTGGTGTGCCACTACCACCTGGGGCTGCACTTCCGCCCCGACGCGCGTTTCGGTCTCCTTCTTCAAGGGACATGTAACCAATAGTGTGTGTCATTTATACCTCGCGGCTGTGGCCGAATATGGCACGCAACCGGAAGTAGCACTTCCAGCCCGGATGTGACGGGTTGCGCTGCCAAGTCAACAGTGACGCCAGCAAGCGTTGGCGTCAGACGGTAGGCGGAGCTGGGGTGGGCCCAACCACTGTCAGTTGACGTAGCAGGGAGGAGGCAACATGCTCGTACTAGGCAGGAGCGCAAATCCATTAGATACTATGCACACAGACATCTAAACTACTGGTGGAACAATTCTAATGGTGAAGCAATGTAACCCTAGTACAACTGGCCATATTTATAGCCCTATTTTTGCCTCAATACCATCACAAGTTTTATATATAGTTATTCATTTATCTATTACTATTGTAAACAATATTCAGACAACATAATAAGCAACAGAATATTTCATAGATATGTGCAATTATACAGAGTATTACATAAGCATACGCATTTATGCAGTATACCAATCAACAATTATAAAACTATACTAAAGGTGATCGATATTTCAACACATATTATCAGCATCAGTCCAAAAGATATGATACTGCTCAATCGAATCCAATGAACGGACTTCTCCATGTGTACGCAAGGACTGGACCACCAGAGACGCTCAAACGTAGTATTTGATATACAAGGAAAATTTTTGGCAAAAATAATAAAAAATGAATAAAAAATATATACAATCAAAAATGAGAATAGTAGACGATGAGCAATTATCCACCAATGATGAGAGAAGGAACTTATATAAATGGGGCATAGTTTATGCACTCATTGAGTCCAGATGGATGGACCATACCAAGGGTCCATATCCACCTGGACTCAAGTTGGCCAACCTTCTAGATAACCCCCCACCACGGATGCCCACATCAAGCATATCTATGCCTCGTACCCTTAGAAGGCCGCCATTGCAATCATGATACCTCTTGAAGTGGCAGGGAATGGTTTTTAATGATGTTACGTCCTCGGTGGCTGCTGCCGCCTCAATGCGTATATGCTCTCTCACACGTACCTTTAACTGTCTAGTAGTCATACCCACATAAATCTTGCCACATGGGCATACTGCGTAATATATCACATATCTACTAGTACATGTTATCCGTTTTTTGATCTTGAATTCACGAGAGCCATCTTGGTTAACAAATGTATCAGTACGATCAATATTTGTACAGGCAACGCAGCGGCCACACGAGGAACAACCATATCTCTCCGCCACCTGATCGAGAAAAGTATTCCCTGATTCACCAATATAGTGACTATGGACCAATCGATCCCGCAAATTTCTCAATCGTCTTGCTGCAATCGCAGCCCTCTCGGGGAGTAATCTACAGTAGAAATTACCGGGTCTGCCCTCAATATATACCAGGACTTGTTGAGAATTTTTCTCATTAATGGGGTCCCAAACATCCCTTTTGAGTGCGCAGAAAAATATTTATTTTTTATGTGGTACTGTTGAGTAGTTTTTTACAGTGTGGTATATCTGTGACACGCTTCATCCAGCCGTCTGCTAAAAATTTTGGTCTTTTTAGTCCTAAATTAATTTTTTTTTGCTGTCTAGCACTGTACTTATATACAGCACTATTTAGCCAAAAAATTTAAAAAAAACAGGCCACACATTTTTCGGTGTGGTATCTGCGTGCCAGCTCTTATCTGTGTGTGCTCAAAGATCAAAAAAGAAAACGGACCAAAGACCAAAAAAAAGAAAACGGCCGTAAACTGACCAAACCACACAGATATGAGCTGGCATGCAGATTCCACAAGGAAAAATGTGTGGCTTATTTTTTTAAAATTTTTTTGGCTAAATAGTGCTATATATAAGTACAGTGCCAGACAGCAAAAAAAAAAACCCATATAAGCAGCAAGAGGGGCAGTGCAATATGCACCAGAAGCGCCGACGCTGCAGCAAAATGCAGCAGACAGACAGACCCGGTGACCTAGAGGCAGGGGGCAGCTTAAGAGAAAGCTGGTAAGACAGCAATGATTTTTTGCATGGACAAGCAGTGCATAGGAGGCTGTGGTGTGCTCCATCCTTAGAGCAGTGGTGCTGCAAACCACCAGAGAGCAAGGCTCCATGCGCTCCTTGACCGTGAGTACAGCGCACGTGCGCAGTAGAGAGAGCCAGTTCATGACACATGTCCAGCTTGGATAACCAATATTTATAAGGCACAGAGGAATAACAGAGGACGTTGGTACGGTCAGCAATGTACTCCCTCAGCATCTTCAAAAGCATTGCATTCCTTGTGACAGTACCCTGCGCCTCTGTGTCAGGATGATGAGAGGGTCTGTTAAAACTCTACAAGAACTTTACCATTGTTTCACTGCCTCTGCTGTATTGGAGTTGTGTCTCTCTCACCTGTACTCCTTGGGTGGCCAACAAACTGTGTCCTCTGCTGCCAGTGTTTGAGATAGTAATTTTATTAATAATTCTGCTATAAGGGCCCTCACTCACCCTCTTGGTAGATTCCTCAAAGTTTTGGATGATGGTGCACATGTCAGACATCCATGTCCACACCTCAGATGTTTTGTGTGATGACAGAACTGAATACCGACAACCTTGTTGATGCTGGTAGATTAGTCACGAACTGCCCTCTTCTGCTCAGAAACTCCTTTCCTCCATCTGCAGTGTAGAGTTCCAAGGCCTGGGGGCATCACACACCAGTCGGTGAGCCAGAAGCAGCAAGCGCTGCTGAATCACAGCAAGGGCGGATGAAGCTGTAGCTGACTTTCTAAAATGGGTATTTAGAGCATTGTATTTTTACCAGCAGATCTGCCAGCTCGGTGTTGCTTTTCAAAAAACGTTGACCGATTAGGTTAAGTGCATGAGACAGGCATGGCACGTGTGTGAGCTCGCCTCGTCAAAGAGCAGCCACCTGGTTCCACTCATTGTCACACACAAACATGCCTGGCTGTGGGTTCAGCGGTCTCATCCACCAATATGCCTGCTGTTTCAGAGCTGTACACAACTCTTCTGCATTGTGGCATTTGTACAGAAGCATATTAGCTTCAGCACAGCCTGTTCCCGCTTTGATTAGGCAGTGCTGCAGTGCTTCCAGCTTGTGACTGATGAGCTACCTTTCGGAGCTGGAGGCTGAAGAGGATGTGAAGGAGGAGGTGCAGGAGCTGTACACTGTGGGGTCAACCTAGACTGACGTAGGGCACCCAATACTCTATGTTTGTGAGGACAGCCACCATACCAAGGTTTGAATGTATCCCGGATTCCAATA